>NC_056557.1:27171228-27194139 GCF_013358625.1 Macadamia integrifolia | reverse complement strand
CAGGCTTTAATCGGGTTATAGACCTATTTAACTTTAAACAGGTCCTCTATAAAACTGGTCCCTTAAATGTGTTTGAAGTGGAATACCAATAAAATGAGGCAAAGATGTCATAGCAAAGAAAGATTATATAGCTAAAATAGATTAAGCTAAAGATGGGGAAAGTTGTTTAGTTACTAAGGTACTCGGTTTTTAACCTACAAAATTCAAATCAATTAAACTATGCCTAAATAAGATGAATATTCAGATAACAATCACCACTATCTCAATTGCACACATCACATAGCCTTGGCATTAAATACAAATAGTATTAAAAAAAATACAAGTAGTAGTAATAAAGGGGTCGGGCTAGGTCAGGCTTAAAGGAATTGGTTCAAGTCGGGCTTGTAAATGTGTCGGGCCGGTCAGGCTAGGTGGTTGCACCGTCTACTACCTGTTTATAAATGTGTAGGGCCCGACATGTTTATTAATCCATCCGGTCTAGGTTGGACCATAAACATGTCAGAATCGAATGGGTCCACCGGTGCAGGCCTGGAATTGACACCCCTAACTCAGACTATCCAATGGGTATTAAATGATTAAGTTCATGCTCAAGGGAATTACGCCTCTAATTCGTAGCTCAAAATAACTTTAGTTTATAATAGAGAAAAAGAATGCTACCCATCAGCATTTTCTATGTCTAGACATAGCCTCTGGTTTCAAAGGATGTGAAAAACAATCCTACCCTTTAAAACCAGTGGCCATGTTTGGGTACGGGGAATGCAGATGGGTAGCGTTCCTCTACCCTTTATAATATTGTTAGTAGTGAATGGTGGGAATGGTGAGTAGCATAAGGTAGAATTATGGTAGGAGCATAGTGGGTGGATTGGGTGGAGGTAGTCCGTGGTTGCACGGGGAATATATACGATGGTGTGGGGTGGGTGTGAAGATCGTCAACAATGATGGTGGTCATAGAGGCAGTAATGGTGACTGGGGGTCTAATTAGAAAAATCAAGGTAGATACCCCAAATATAATTTTTCAAACGCTGGGTACTCAACCTCCAATTTCTTGGTGAATCGGATTGGCAATTGGCGTTGATCGATCCTATCGACTCACATGATTAACTCTGATTATTGACCGGTTTTGACCGATTTGAATCGGGAATTGGTCTTGACCGACTCGGATTCCAATTCCGAGCATTAAAACCGGGTTGAAATCGTCTGCAATTCGATCTCGTACAATTCCGTGCAATACCACCTTCAAGCGATGACACATGTATTGATACCAATACAATGGTCTAGATCTGGTACAATTAATAAAACATTAAATCAATGAAGAGGCATTTAAATCAGATCTGGACCATTGCATTGGTATCAATACACGTGTCACCCCTGAAGGTGGTATTGCACGGAATTGTACGAGATTGGAATTCCAGACGATTTTTTTCCATTAAAACCTGTATTTGAGACCCATGAATCTTAAGATGTGGGACATATCGTACGGAAAAGATCTCAACCCTTCGTGTTGCAATTATAAATTCGGATATGATCTGTGCACGCTATCCAAAAGAGCAGGAATTGCAGAAATTAGAGAGAGAGAGAGAGAGGAATGACCAGGATATAGAGGAGAGAAGCAAAGAAGATGGTGCGATAACGGCCAAGAAAAGCGTCGGCGATGAAAGCTCCAAAAAGAGGGAACATCATCACAGCCCCCAGCCAAACGTTGACGTTCTCCGCCGCCGTCACCGTCGGTTGCCGTAATGGCCCCGTCAGGTAAGTTATCAGGTTTGAACTTATCCCATAATACGCAAACCTCTCCGCGATCTCCACTCCTGCAATTCATCACTCTTTCAAACTTACATATTCCCAATTTCAAGAACCAGAGAAGGAGAAAAACGCTACCCACTTGTGTTCCCACGCCCACCCATAATGGAAGTCATCAAAAGACAACCCTGCCGCTCCCCTGCCCATATGTCTGAGTGTGAGAACAAAAGCGGATAGACTTCTCCCTCTCAATGAATATAAAAACTGCCTATCCCTGTGGCTCGAACACGGCAGGCGGGAGCATGACCATACAAAGATAGAACATTCTTTTGCGTGGTTGATGCTCCCGAGTGCCGTCCCATGGACCTCCACAGGCCCAGAAGCCACTGGGACGGGTATCAATTTATAGCTTCAATTGAGCTTGAAGCCTGAAAACTTACAAGTTAAGTTTATATTATAGCTCACCGATAATAAAAGCCGCAGATCTCCATCCGCCGGTATTGGATCTGTTCACTGGACGACGGCCTTTGTAGTCGACGACGCCTTCCACCGTCTCCGTCTCTCTTAGCAGCGGAGCACTCGTATCGCTTGTCGACTCTTTTGGAGATTCCGCCATTTTTCCCCAAATCAACAAACTTGGCTGCTAGGAGCAAGTTATCTTCGCCCAAGAAGTCCAACTTTTTTTCTTTTTTTGTTTTTTTGTGGGACCAGAAGTCTAACTTAAACAACCACTTTCAGAGCCATTTCGTACAGGAGGAGTATGAGGAGACTGCCTGAAATTACGTTTGGTGACATTGATTACTTTGATACACGTGTTCAAACAGCACTTGACCTGGGAATTTAAGGGTGAAAATTTGAGATGCCGGGAAGGAAGAATCACATTAAATAATTTATGTGATCACCTGGTGGCGCGAATCACATCCAAAACATGTCTCGTATTTTATTTATACAGATCAATAAGGATTAATGAAAAAAAAAAAAATGTTAGATATTAACTCATATAATAAGATAATCATACAAACATCCATTTTTCCTATAATACGAGGCTGATCTATTGATATTGATCCAGATTAGATCAGTGATCATTGATTTATTTTATCTTTTGTTTAAATTTTATTTTTATTATTTTACCCTTAAAACAATACAAGTAACAATCCGGGTCAATCAAAGATCGTATACAATACAGTCAATTAGATAGCGATGCTTGAAACCTTGGCATGTAGGGACTAAGGAGGCAGGTAAAGAACCTAGACACCCTTTATGCAATATTGTCGGTGGGCCGCGTGTCGTATCTGCGGCTACTTTTAAATAATGGCTTTGTTAGATGACTAGTCACCATCACATGGCAACGTGTGTTTGACTTCATGATAGGGCCAAACAAACTCGGACCATTAATGGAGTTGAACCCTGGCTGGGCCAGTCCAAGAGATTTTCTTGAATTTTATAGTTCAAAGGTTTTCAAATAACCAAATCCAAACCAATTTACACCCTTACTTAGATTTGGTTATACGATTCATTTTTAGTTCCAAACCGAATCTATTTGGTTCAATTTCGATTCTTACATAGTTTTGTTACAAATCTTTTCCTCGATCCACATTCTATAATATATAATATGGGAAAATGAACCCTGAAAGGTAGTGTGAGCTCTTTGTCCAAATAAATGGGAGGATAAAATGACTGTCCTATCTTCCATGAAAAAACGAATGTTGTTATTGTTGATGCTTGGGTATGTATTCCCATTGACCCTTGTGTTGGTGTAGAAATCACACTACTTTCTAAGGAACCCCTCTCCCATATAACATATAATCTAAAAACAATAACAACTCGGTCTTTTCCCTACTAAATGGATTAGTGAGAGGAAAATATAGTGTAATATATTATATTATAATATTACAGTATACTTTATTAGTATTTTAAAATATTAGTAAGATATACTCACCATAAGAAAAGCGCTTAAATAATGCACTTGGGGTGAGGTATATTGTCACGGATACCGAAAACTATGGCAAATTTAGCCAAGGTTCTAAAACACCGTGGCCATTGATACAATATAGACTCATTTTTCATAAAACGAAGCCATTAATGTACATAAAGCTGTAGTTTACAAAAAGGATGATCATAGGGAGTAATCATTCTCTGTCGTACTGCACTAGTGTGGTGAGGATCTGGGTGGTTGGGAGCACCCAGACACACACCCTGAGGTGCTCTCAGCTATCCAAATCCTCACCGCATCAACAGAGAATATTTATACGACCATAGGATTCCATCAATTGCCACAACTGGTAAAAATCACAACGATAAATAAACATATAGCCGCATTTTCGATAATGCGCAACCATTGATACACAAGAACTCCTAGTCTACATACTAGTCAATTTCCGCAATTGCAAAAAATTGCAGCCATATATACAATAAATACCTTAAACCATAAATAGATAAGCATTTCAAAAAAACTTGAAATGACTGATCTTTTTTTGGTGGAAATAAACCAATGCATTAGAACCTAAAGCCAACATTTACCTGAGGATCACAAATTTCCTTCAGCCACGGAATGGAATATGGCTGAATCTTCATACACGCATTAGACATAGCCTCTTGAGCTGTGGAAACCACAACAACATTGGATTCCCTAGGAATAAGAAAGAAATGGCATTGGGCAATTCTAGATGCTAGAACGACTTATCATATATATGTTAAATGACAGTATTTACCCCCAGTGGGAAAAAAAAATTATTATATTAAAAGGGCAAAAGTATAAGATTATAAATTATTTCACTGGGATATTAACAATCCTATTCTAATGACATATAAATCTTTATTCTATGTTTGGTTGTCAACAAATAAAATAATAATAATAATAATAATAATAATAATAATAATAATAATAATAATAATAATAATAATAATAATAATTTTTTGAATTTTAAGAGAGAATAGATATATAATAAAATTTTGAATTTTGAGAGAGATAGATATATAAATCATCACGATGATTTTCGCCTAGTTTTGTTTGTCCACCACCTTTAAGTAACAAAACTACCAATTTTTTTTCATCTGCAGATTAAAACTAACGGGCCCTCAGTTTCTCACACTCTTGTCAGAATAGTACCCATCTTCCTGACATGAATCGGTTAATTCATGTTCAGAATCATATTTCTTCTCTTTTATGAGGAGGATGATTTTTCTTGAAATAAAAATCGCTTCTGATAATTTCGTGACTCAATCTTTAAGACTAGGAACAGGGGTATCAAGCGGTCGGGCCGAGCCAGTCTTTGTCGGATCTAAGTGGGCTAAGTCAATTTCTAGGTCTGCACCATGAACGTCCGTGTAGCTAAACGGGCTTAGCTAGAGAGGGTATGATACGACCGATACTCGGGTCGATCGATTTAGGGCTTTAATCGGGCTGCCATAAACATGCTTTAATCGGGTTATGGACCTATTTAACTTTAAACAGGTCCTCTATAAAACTGGTCCCTTAAATGTGTTTGAAGTAGAATACCAATAAAATGAGGCAAAGATGGCATAGCAAAGAAAGATCATATAGCTAAAATGGATTAAGCTAAAGATGGGCAAAGTTGCTAAGTTACTAAGGTACTCGGTTTTTAACCTACGAAATTCAAATCAATTAAACTATGCCTAAAAAGATGAATATTCAGATAACAATCACCACTATCTCAATTGCACACATCACATAGCCTTGACATTAAATACAAATAGTATTAAAAGAAAATACAAGTAGTAGTAATAAAAGGTCGGGCTAGGTCAGGCTTAAAGGAATTGGTTCAAGTTAGGCTTGTAAATTTGTCGAGCCGGTCAGGCTAGGTGGTTGCACCATCTACTACCTGTTTATAAATGTGTAGGGCCCGACACGTTTATTAATCCATCTAGTCTAGGTTGGACCATAAACATGTCGGAATCGATCGGGTCCACCGGTGCAGGCCTGGAATTGACACCCCTAACTCGGACTATCCAATGGGTATTAAATGATTAAGTTCATGCTCAAGCAAATTACACCTCTAATTCATAGCTCAAAATAACTTTAGTTTATAATAGAGAAAAAGAATGCTACCCATCAGCATTTTCTATGTCTAGACATAGCCTCTGGTTTCAAAGGATGTGAAAAACAATCCTACCCTTCAAAACCAGTGGCCATGTTTGGGTATGGGGAATGCAGATGGGTAGCGTTCCTCTACCCTTTATAATATTGTTAGTAGTGAATGGTGGGAATGGTGAGTAGCATAAGGTAGAATTATGGTAGGAGCATAGTGGGTGGACTGGGTGGAGGTTAGGGGTGTCAATTTGTGGCCCGAACCGGCTAAACCGACCGGGACCGACTGTTTATAGACCGGCCCAGCCCGAACCGTTTATTAAACGTGTCGGGCTTGAGCCCGGCCCGTTTATAAATGGTCGGTCTCGGTTTTGCTACTTGAACCGTTGGGCGCCCGACCGAGACCGACCGAATAACTTCCGACCGAGATCTGCCTATTGTGCACCGACTTGGCCCGACCCTTTAATAATTGTAGAATACCTATTTTACCCCCCAAATTAAAGAATAAAAACTAAAAAGTAAAGACATGTTCACATTTTAAATAATGGTTATATTTGGTATCATTTATTGATTTATTATCATTTTTTTGGGCTTGCATGAGTGGGCCGGAATATAATAGCACATTTTAAAGAGGGCCTGTTTAAAAACCGGTTAAAGCCCGTTTAACATTAAACATGTCCGTAGCCCGGTTAAGGCCCGACTAAAGCCCGATTAAGGTAGCCCGATTATAGCCCGAGACCGACCGACCGACCGAATATAAAGTGTACCATGCCCTCAATAACTAAGCCCGATTAGTTAAATGGGCGGACACGGTGTAGCCTTTGAAAGTCTTCAAGCCCGATTAAGCCCGACCGAAACCGAACCAGCCCGACCGGTTGACACCCCTAGTGGAGGTAGTCCGTGGTTGCACGGGGAATACATACGATGGTGTGGGGTGGGTGTGAAGATCGTCAACAATGATGGTGGTCATAGAGGCAGTAATGGTGACTGGGGGTATAATTAGAATTATCGAGGTAGATACCCCAAATATAATTTTTCAAACGCTGGGTACTCAACCTCCAATTTCTTGGTGAATCGGATTGGCAATTGGCGTTGATAGATCCTATCGACTCACACTGATTAACTCTGATTATTGACCGGTTTTGACAGATTTGAATCGGGAATTGGTCTTGACCGACTGGGATTCCAATTCCGAGCATTAAAACCTGTATTTGAGACCCATGAATCTTAAGATGTGGGACATATCGTACGGACAAGATCTCAACCCTTCGTGTTGCAATTATAAATTCGGATATGATCCGTGCACGCTATCCAAAAGAGCAGGAATTGCAGAAATTAGAGAGAGAGAGAGAGAGAGAGAGAGAGAGAGGAATGACCAGGATATAGAGGAGAGGAATGACCAGGACCAGGATATATTATAGCTCACCGATAATAAAAGCCGCAGATCTCCATCCGCCGGTATTGGATCTGTTCACTGGACGACGGCCTTTGTAGTCGACGACGCCTTCCACCGTCTCCGTCTCTCTTAGAAGCGGAGCACTCGTATCGCTTGTCGACTCTTTTGGCTGATAGAAGCAAGTTATCTTCGCCCAAGAAGTCCAACTGTTTTTGTTTTTTGTGGGACGAGAAGTCTAACTTAAACAACCACTTCAGAGACATTTCGTACAGGAGTATGAGGAGACTACCTGAAATTACGTTTGGTGACATTGATTACTTTGATACACGTGTTCAAATCACTTGATCTGAAAATTTAAGAGTGAAAATTTGAGATTCCGGGAAGGGAGAATTCGATGTTTCCAACTTCCATTCACCCATAATAGAGTCATGCAATCACCTGGTGGCACGAGTCACATTGAGACATGTCTCGTCTTCTATGATTATTGTATAAATAAATAAAAATTTATTAAAAAAATAAAATAAGCAGATATGATATTGGATGATGACTCATATGATAAGATAATCATATAAACATCCATTTTCCGTATAATACTAATCTAGATTCTTTTCCCATGTAGCATGGATTTAGCCGTCAATGTAAATTTTATTTTATTTATTTATAAATTTATAAAGAAAGGTGAGTGGCGCTTTGAACAGCACTAGTGGATAAAGTTTGTAGGAATTTAGTAGTGGTTTATATCCCTGTTGCTTCTCTCCTCTCTCACTTTACCGCAAGGGCCACCACAAAATCCTCCTCCGATCGCTTCAAACCCTTTCTCCTCCCTCAGGTAATATTGGCTTTAGTAGTGGTTTTATATCCCTGTTACTTCTCTCTACTCCTATTTCCCTTCCTCATCCCTTGCTCTCTTCTCTCACTAGTTGTCTGCAAACAAGCTGGTTGGGGATTTTGTTTGCCGGCGCATTAATAGTAAAGACACGAACAGGCAACGAACTGTAAAGGTTTGATTCTATCTCTCATCTTTCTTTATCTGTCTCTATGGATGAGGATCTGTTGATTCTGTTGGTATATGTAAAATATGAAGTTATTGATCTTATTACTGTATATGTCTCTGTGGATGTGGCTCTGTTGGTTTATTTATTTTTCATTACATCTCATATTTACAATTCACTAAGATGGGACTCGCTAATCCTGGAACTAGGCCGAGTCACTTGGTTTTAGTAGTCATCTACTCCTTGGCTCGTGGTCTGGATTGATCAACCAGAATAGGTCAGGAGTCTCACTTTGATTTCGAAAGCAGAAAACTAGAATTAGAGAATGGTGTTCAGAAAAATAATAGAATGTGTGGTATAGAAGAGACATTTACTATTCTTGCTGAATTGGACAGCTGAAGGAGGGGAAGCTGCATAAGCTTGTATGACTGCTCATGGAATTTATGAGCTGATCACATTTTCACCTTCAATCATAAAACTCATTGTAAAGGATTTTCTAGAGATCTTTCTACTACATTAGTCCATAGCAAGAAAAAGTGTCAAGGTAAGACCTTTTGTTCTTCATACCTTGCTTTTGTCTCAGAGTGAGGGATTTGGATTTGAAGGAGGATCTAGCTTTCCCCTTTAGGAAGATAGATCTTTATAAGTGCATACTCTAGCATAACTTGTGAGTTGTGGCTTCATCTGCAGCACATTCATTTCTGATGGATTGGTGCCACAGCATGATACCCATAAGCCCCAACTAGTTCTTGAAATATACTTATGGGAGGATCTTTGGCCTGTCAAAAATTGATCCCTACCAAAAATTTTATCCACTAAACACACAAGAAATCTAGATCAGATTCGAATCCCTAGAATGCATGATGCTAAGATAATCCTACCTATCATTCTAAAGTGCTCAGGTTGTATTTTTCGGTTTTCCGGTATGCTTTGAAACTTGTAGGGGAATTGTTGGATTTATTGGCTTTTATAGTAAAGTTTCAAACTATATTTTTTCCTTGGTGTGTCTCCCACCAAAGTTGAACCCAAGACCACCCAAATATAAAGTAAACTCGTGGGAACTTTCTTCAGTCCCACATTGCTTGTGGAAGAGAGGGAGCCTAGCTCATATATTGGAATGGGAATTATAAGGGTAGTGTTCCTAGAAAGGAGGCTATTTATGCCCTCTTGTCTCCCCGGGGGTGTCACGGGTTTGTTTTCATTGATTTACCCCCCACACAGAGTCATTTCCTACAGATACCTAATGGGATATGGGTGTATCTCTTCAGATGGACCTGTTTGGAAGGGTGTCTTCCCTTTATAAAAAGAAGGGTCTGCCAGAATTCACTCACTCAATTCCTACATCCGTTCTCATTCTCTCTCTCTCTTTCTCTCTCTCTCTCTCGCTATAGTAAAAATACATTTTAAATGTGCTTTGTCTATGAGTTTTTCCTCAAACTTTCCATGCTTACTGTTTACTGTCTTTTCATCATAACCTGTGCACTACCCCAAAGTTCTCAAAGGGGTTTGCAGTAGGTGAGTGCATGACTTCTGCTGGTAGCCATTAGTTTATTGTATCTTGGAGGCTAATTTGCAAACACCCGGTTGCACCACAAGGGGTGTCTATGGTCTAAAGAAAGGTGCATGTTGGCACACGTTGTTGAACTTAGATGGCCACTGTGTGGGGGGTGAATCAGTGGTGTCTAAAAGCCAAAGCCAACTCGTTCATTTCCTCAACTCACTCATTGGTGTCACAGGCATTCAAATGCACAACCACAACACAACCACCAAGTCATAATCCCATACCTCACAATGACATGTTCTCACAACCATGTGGCTAAATCTTCCAAAGTTCACAACATTCATTCCACCTTGCAGAGCACTTCACAAATATGCATATCCACACAACCATAAAGGATACAAGTCATACATGGTTTGGTAGTGTGCCTACATCCATTGAGAAAATAGTAGCTTGGGCTACAACCTAAATCCCACCGCAGTACAATAAAAAGGGAATACGTAGTGCACAAGGATTCCTACAACTGATTTGTAAGTAAGAATTTAAGAACTGATGGAACAAAGAATTAAGCTGAATTAATAGAGAGAACTTCCATCATCAGCTGATAAATAATCAGATCAAATCAGATAACCTAACAACAATCGATTCCCAAAATCAGGACAGAGTTCTGGCAAAACTGAGATCAAGTAGAATAAGGAGATTTCTCATAACTGACAAACCACAAGCCTGATTGGCCTAGAATTTGGATCAACCTCCCTCTATATGGGGTAACACATCAAAAATTGGAAGCCATTTGGTGGCTGGATAGGTCAGGGGAGTGGTGGGTTGGGGAACAAGAAACGGAGAAAAGAAAAAACCAGATCAGAAATAGAAAGTAGCACATAAAACTGACCTATGTGTCTTGAGATTGATTGGAGCTTCAACTGATCGAGACCTTGGAATAGATGAAGAATAGAAGCTAGAAGAGACCTCTCGGGATTCTCACCACAGAGAGTTAATTGGATCACACACCAATCCCACAGTCTTGATCATAACAAAAAAAAAAAAAAAAAAAAATCTCGGTAGAGAAAGCAGCAGCAGCAGCTGTAACTGATTTGTTCATAAAAATTGTGGCTCTATGGAGCCTCCTTGCTTTGCATTATAAGTGAAATAAAGAGGGGGCAAATCCTCCAATTGGAAAGTCTCAAAAATAGAAATTTCTAATTAGTTGCCTATTACAAGAAGAATCTAAAATTTAGAAACAACTGAAAAAGGAAACTAATGACAAAGGAAACTACTAGTTGCTTGTTTTCTAAGAATTAGACAACAATTATTACAACTTAAATTGACCCAACCTGGTTCACTAATGAACTGAACCAAACCAAAAAATAAAACAAACTACTAAGGCTACTAATCAAAATTGAGGGCTGTTAAGCCCCCTTTCTCTTTCTGCTGTATGTCTTCAATTCTGCATATCCAGTGTTCCTATTAACTTACACAGTTCCCACTCTGGTTAATGCATGTATCATTTTCCATCTTGCATGTGTGTGTTGTTGAAATATTATGGAATTATTAGTCAACTTGGCCTACATCTGGTTAACCATATTAATATTTATCTCCTTGATAGATCTGAAAGGTCAGTTCTCTTCCCTGTTCTGATCATTGCACTTTGCTTTGTGGACAATTAAACATGGAAAGTGCATAGGATATCATGTGAAGGTCTTCCACAATCATTTAATTGAAAATAATCTGTTTTAATCATCCACAAGTCATATTCAATATTTTAAACTATCCCATGTAATGACCACAAGTAGTTGACATGCCTATTACAAAAGAATAATTGATGTGCCAACAAATTATAAGTGGAAAATCATCTACCAATACCAGTGCTTGGGTTTGAACAAGATTACATACATTTATCAAAACCAACTGGCCCATTGTTTTGCATGGTAGTTTTATTCCTTCTTTGGCTGTTATATATAAGAAGGCCTTCCCCACACTTCACTTCAAGTACATTGGTTCACATTGTTTTACCATTGTTTTGAGCATCTCATTCCCACTGCTTTCTAATTGCTTATCTGCGTTTATTTTTGAATAGGAAATGAGTTGGTCATCGAGTGATAATTTTTTTGTGAACTCAAAGTTAGAGGTCTTCTCGGTCGACCTCTTTTCTGAACCATTAGAATTGACACAGAGCAAAGTTGTTGTCTACGATGGGCCAAAGGGTGATGATTTCAAGAGGTTCTTACGTTCTTGGAACTTCCGAGTAAACCGTCAAGGAAAGGCTATTGTTCGAGTCCAAAAGCGCGACGATGACTTTGAGTTCGTTGAATGTCAATATGATTCCTTCGTTCTAGAAAAGGTGGTACCGTTGGGCCCTTTTGGTTTCCCAAACATACCATTATCCAAGCCACAAGTGGTGAACGAATTACGAAGCCTCCTAGACACTAGTAAGGCTGAATTGGCAAAGAAGAATGATTCGTTTAACGAATTGCAAAGCCTTCTTGACAATACCAAGGCTGAATTGGCAAAGAAGAATGATGCATTTGAACAGTTTCGACTTACCATTGTAGCGATCACAAACTCAATGAAGAAAGTGTTTGTCGACTTTGATCTTGAACCACCAGCAAGTGGAGATCCAGAATCTGTGCTAAGATTTGTCGAGATGTTGCATGATCTGATCCTTGACAAAGAATTTGGTCCCACTTACTTAGTAGCAGCAAACAAGATACTGGCCTCAATTGCAAGCATGTTTGAGAAACGCACTGGTGTAAGTATTGGCATGGAAACAATGAATAGTACTCTGATTACTCCAGCCTGTCTCATTGAGACTCTAAGTACCTTAAGAAGCTTTATGGTGGACTCTCACTTCTTTATTGATGTCAGCGTTCTAGTGAGGGATTTCCGTCTGATGAACGAGGACGACCTCCCAATTATCTTTCGGGATTCTGCAGCAAATGTGGCTGAGCTCTAGCAGAAGAAAAAAGGTACGGAATCAATAGATAACATCGACAATAAGAACATCTTCTATGGGTATTTCAACATTCCAATAGTGGGGATGTTCAAGGGTGTTTTGACAAGAGTTCATGTGAACCTACCGGATGAGATCATGGTGAAACTTCAAGTAGGTAAACATAACCTTAATAGTAATAGATTTTGGTTTGTCTATGCCAACGGGTCATGTGTATTTCAAAAGGAGTTTGATGAATTGACGGACAATAATCTACCAGTTGTCAAATTTTCCCCTTCTCGGGTCTTAGGTGACCGGGCCAACTTCTTTGAGTTTCTCTGTAGGATGAATCGAACCTTTGTTAATGAGAAGGGAATATATCTCAAGTTTGACTTTCTTGCTGCCAAGTTTTCAGGACAGGATTTTCGTGATAGTATGGTTCGCTATTATAATAAGGATGGTGGAATGTATGGTATTTTTAAGTTGGTGCAATATGATGTGAATACACCTACGACAGATATCTTATGGCGAGAAGCTTATATACCTAGGTCAGCCTCGTCAATTGGGAAGAGATATCGGCCCTCCTGGATTGTGAATGAAGCTCTGGGCAAAGATTGTGCCTTCACATTCAATGACTTCTGTTTTATGGGAAAAATAACGAAAGCCTCTGGTACTTTCCGTGAGAACGCTCTGGTCGACGTATTCTTCGAACAAAACCAATATGGGGAGAACTGTTATGTTGATGCTCTAGCAACAACTTTCTTTGTTTTAAAAACAGAGAAAGGAATATCATGGAGTAGCATTGAAGGATCAAAGGCACCGAAATTTATTTAGAAGGGCCTATAGTTTATTTTATGTTTTATTTTGAGGCTAGCTTGAATTGACTGGTTGCTTGCTACTATTATTGTATTGTATTCTCTCTTCCTAGGAGGTATGACCAGTTTGATTGTGGCATTGTGCTTTATTGGGTTTGTATATGTAGCGGTTATTAATTTTTGTTATTGTTTATTGCCTTGTTAAGTAAAAGAGTAAACTACACTCCGTTCATTTGTACTTCACCCTAATGTCATCCCCTTATCACATGTTTAAGAAAATTACATTTGTCCCCTTGGAGTAGGGGTGTCAATCGGTCGGTCTGGCTGGCTCGGTTTTGGTCCGGATTGAGTAGGTTTCGGTGTGGGAAAGTTGAAATCGAAACCGAACCAATAAGGAAATTCCGGTTTCGATTTCGATGCGGTTTGGTTTTGGTTTGTCTTCGATTTCTTAAATCGATTTGTAATCGGGTTGGTTTTGATTTTTGGTCCAGTTTGGATTCGATTTTCCATACAAATGTTTACAAAACTGTGCAAATTTTGATTTTTTTAATGAATTTTGGAGTGTTTTGATTTCTTACCGGTTTGGTTTCGGTTTCAATTCGAGTTTTGAGCCAGTTTCGGTTTGGTTTTGGGTTCATTCGGTTTCTGGTGCGGTTCGGTTTGGTTTTGGGGTTGCAATACTCCAAACCGAACCGACCTAATAAGGCTTCGGTTCGGTTCGATCCGTGTCGTTATCGGTTCGATCCGATCGTTTACCGATTCGGTTTAAGAATTGACACCCCTAGATTTAGGGGATAGTATCAATATCTATTGATATCAATTTAATACGGATTCAGATCAAATCAGATCGGTGACCATGGTTTATTTTGTCCTTTGTTTAAATTTTATTTTTATTATTTTACCCTTAAAACAACACAAGTAACAATCTGGGTCAATCAAAGATCGTATACAATACAGTCAATTAGATACCGTTGCTTGAAACCTTGGCATGTAGGGACTAAGGAGGCAGGTAAAGAATCTAGACTCCCCTTAATGCAATAGTATCGGTGGGCCGCGTGACGTATCTGCGGCTACTTTTAAATAATGGTTTTGTTAGATGACTAGTCACCGTCACATGGGAACGTTTGTTTGACTTCATGGTAGGCCAAACAAACTCGGACCATTAATGGAGTTGAACCCTGGCTGGGCCAGTCCAAGAGATTTTCTTGAATTTTATAGTTGGAAGGTTTTCGAATAACCAAATCCAAACCAATTTACACCCTTACTTGGATTTGGTTATACGGTTCGTTTTTAGTTCCAAATCGAATCTATTTGGTTCAGTTTCGATTCTTACATAGTTTTGTTACGAATCTTTTACTCAATCCACATTCTATAATATATAATATGGGAAAATGAACCCTAAAAGGTAGTGTGAGCTCTTTGTCCAAATAAATGGGAGGATAAAATGACTGTCCTATCTTCCATGAAAAAACGAATCTTGTTATTGTTGATGCTTGGGTATGTATTCCCATTGGCCCTTGTGTTGGTATAGAAATCACACTACCTTCTAAGGAACCCCTCTCCCATATAACATATAATATAAAAACAACAATAACTCGGTCTTTTCCCTACTTACATAGATTAGTGAGAGGAAAATATAGTGTAATATATTATATTATAATATTATAGTATAGTATATTAGTATTTTAAAATATTAGTAAGATATACTCACCATAAGAAAAGCGCTAAAATAATGCACTTGGGGTGAGGTATATAGTCACGGATACCGAAAACCATGGCAAATTTAGCCAAGGTTCTAAAACACCGTGGCCATTGATACAATATAGACTCATTTTTCATAAAACGAAGCCATTAATGTACATAAAGCTGCAGTTTACAGAAAGGGTGACCATAGAGAGTAATCATTCTCTGCCGTACTGCACTAGTGTGGTGAGGATCTGGGTGGTTGGGAGCACCCAGACACACACCCTGAGGTGCTCTCAGCTATCCAAATCCTCACCGCACCAACAGAGAATATTTATACGACCATAGGATTCCATCAATTGCCACAACTGGTAAAAATCACAACGATAAATAAACATATAGCCGCATTTTCGATAATGCGCAACCATTGATACACAAGAACTCCTAGTCTACATACTTGTCAATTTCCGCAATTGCAAAAAATTGCAGCCATATATACATATATGGCCACAGTTGTGAAAAATCGTGGCTATAGATAACTATTTGGCCGCAGTAAAATATTACGACAAAATATAGTTTTTTTATTTATTTTTTTCATTAAAATATACAATCATCCTCCATACTACTATGTCTACTAATATCACAATAATAATAATAATTATTATTATTTAACTGGATTTTTCCATATTAACCTTATAATTTTATAGTCCTATATATGGTCATTGTCATCTAATGAAGAATCTCGAAATAAAATCTTTTTCATCAGTGTCATTGGAGCCGGCCTACCTAAAAAATTAAATTGCTTGATCTAACATTTTCAATTTTTTGTGGTCCCCTACAATTTTATGGTATGGTTATTGTCGACTAATGAGAATTCTCAAAATGGAATTTTTTTACCTAGAATTTCAATTGACCTAATATAAATGTCATCGGATTCTTTTTCAATATTAAGTTGTTTAGATTTATGATTATAAATTTTCTTTGGACCCCTCACAATTTATGATCACATCATTGTTGGCCAATGAGAACCCTCGAAAATGGAATCTTTCCACCTTGAACTCCAATTGAACTGATATAAGTGTCATTGGATCTCCCTTTCAAAATTAAGTGCTTTAGGCCTAAGATTTTCACTTTCTGATGGTCCCTTTACAATTTTATAGTCCTTTCATTGTTAGCCAATGAAGGTTCTCGCAATAGAATCTTTTCACCTAGAACTCTGATTGAACTGATATCAGTGTCATTGGATCCTCTTTTCAAAATTAAGTGTTTTGGCCTAAGATTTTCAATTTCTTATGGTCTACTTACAATATTATTGTCCTATCATTGTTAGTCGATGAAGGCTCTATTGGTGTACGATGTCTTGTATTCCGTTAGAGTTTAATCCAAGGAGTACTGGTGCAGCACCTCGACAGGTAGAACGGCGGTCCCGCTAATGCTAGCGATACTGAGAGGTGTGAGGGCGAGCGCTGTAACCCTATTCTCCATTGATAGTGAAGTAGGATCTCATCTCACAGGGGACGTAGGCAACCTTGCCGAACCTCGTAAAATCCGTGTGCATTGTTTGTTCTATTTTTCCATTATCTTCTGCATCATTTTAGGGTTGCATTTCTACAAGCTCTCGCAATGGAACCTTTTCACTTAAAACTCAGTTGAAATGATATCAATGTCATTAGATCTCCCTTCCAAAAACTGAGGCGGGTTGTCCTAGTCAAGTCAAAAATTTTAAAAACCTGATCAAGAGTAGTGTAGACTAGGTCGAGGTAAAAAATGATAAGATTCTGTCACAACTCATCTAAGTCGAATGAGACTCAGTCTTTTCACTTGAGTCACAACAAAATTAGTGAGTCTGGTCATTTTTTCTTTTTTAAAATATACATTGAATTATTCCACTTGGGTTAGAAAAATGTTAAAAACCCTCGACGGTCCTTTGAGAGAAACATAGACGTATGTTCCAATTCACAGGTTGTGTTGCAACCCTTGCATGAGGAGAATTGCAACAGTTGATCATAGGATATATTTTCCATCTTATATGACATTTGATATCTTCTGATTTCTTTTTTTGAATTCAGTGAATTTTATACAAAATGTGTAGTGGGAACTATATCTATTTACATCACAACTATTGATGATGAACCATTAGTTTATGCTACCAAGAAAGTATGACCATATAATTTACATTTTATGCCATTTTATTTGTGTGTGGTGGAAATTATATTGTCTCACATTTCATAATTTTTGGGAGGTATATTGCTTTTAACGTATTCTTGGAATCTTTATATATTGAGCTTGACTAGACTTGGGAACAGATAAGAGAGATTGATTGATGAACAAGCATCTTCAACAATAGAAAATAAAATTTATGTAATTGTGGTGGTGAATTAATGTTAGGTTTTTATGATATACTTGAGGTAGAACTGTACTTTCAATGGAATAAGCTTGTCAGCCTAAGTACTTCTACTATTGCATACAAGTTAAAAATGAATTAATAAATAATTTATGTTAATAGGTTTTTACTGATTTTTTAGTTTTGTTATTGGTTCGCATTATCATCTTGAGTATTTGGTTATTATGGGCTTAAAATCCAACCAATGCTACTTTGCCAGATATGCCTACTTTTTTCTAATGCGTACCCACCAATCCTTATTTATGTGGGAGTCATTGATGCAACTAATAACATTTCTAGATGGGCTACCTATATAATACATAGAAAATTGTATTTCATTAAGTGTTGATTATATGATGACAGGAAATAACTTTAAGGCATGCATTCAGGAATTCTTATTGGCATGAAGTAGGCAAGAGACGATGGATGGAAAATATGGGAGATTTGTAGTGATTCAGAAGATCTTGGAGAACTAATTTATGATTACAATACTACTTCATGGTCTTAGAGTGTAATTCCCCTTTTTTTGGATGTGTATAAATTTCTGTCTAACATTATTTTTTGTTTTAGACCTAGTAACAAAGTGGTACTAATAACCCGTAGGATAGTACGTAAGTTTTTCTTTTTCTTATAAAAATAAAAGAAAATAAATAAATTAATGGTTTAGTATCGTTTGAGTTAAAAATTATAGGTCCCCATTAGGAACAAACCAATTTTTGAAGCCAAATAAGGAAACATGATGATGCTGGCCTTAAATCACAACCTTCAGGTCTAAAATTTGACTTACGAAATAAAAAGAGTTTAAATTAATTTATTTGTTGTAAATCCATTACAAATCACTAGAGAATGTATGTAGAATGTCAATATTAACTGGTTTTTTAATCAATATAAAATGCATAATCGGTTCAATAGTGTATTGATTTAGTACGCGAGCAAAAGTTTAGTACATGAGGAAAGGGAGCAAACATTATAGGTCTGCTTGGAAAAATCGCGTGATAGGAAGATGTGCCAATCTATTTCCTCAGAATAGCAAAATTTATATCCATCATCGATGTTAATGAAACGTTCAAGTTTAGACAGATAGGGTAGTCCTTTGAGAATCTTCCAAAATGAAAAGATGCTACCTAATCCCCCTACACCAACGCAACCAATGAGAATTTGTGGTGGAGCATGAACATGAATGGTTTTATGGGGGAGTGTTTGGGTGCAAATCATGCGATCATGTAGCGTTCTTCCCCTCCCCCCCACCCCAAATAAAAGAAAAAAAAAATTATAGATATTTCAATACTAGAACATGGGCTTTCAATTTTTTAGCTTTATTTTATATTCCAACAAATCATATCTTGTAACTCCTGCTTGAAGAGCAGGTGAGGTCAGTGGATCAACTCTTATTACATAGGGGTGTGAACTTATATTTAATGTGTTCTCCCCATCTCCTATCATTCCCTCCTACATCTCTAGTGGGCGGTCATTAGGAATTAGCAAAAAATTATATATATATATATATATATATTTATTTATTTATTTTTCCAGTAAGAACTCGTATCTTAAATAATTAGCCACTAAGATCATTGTGAGATTAGGTTAAGCAAGAGTGTCAGACATGAGTTCATCTTCCTCATTTGGCTAGCTCTCAATGGCTAATGTATCCTACAAGACTTTTGATACAGTGGAAATATTCTTTTTCGTTCTTCTTTTCATTGTAATCTAGTGGAATGTCTTATATACTGAATTCCCAGATTATTTTTCTGATGGGGAGGAAAAGAAAATTTTAAATCATCCCAATACATTATATTAAATAGGAAGGCCTTCTTAGATGGCCTAATTACTATCTACCATGTGACAGGTTGGATGGGTCTGAAATGTGGTGAACATGTAGATTTTAAGATCCCTGAGTCAGGCAAATGCCGAATAAAGTTTCAAAAATACAGTCAAGTATTCCTTCCCTAAAAGCCATTTTAATAATAAAGGATAAAGTTTTCTTTCATTGCTCGGGAACAAAGAGAAGGTCTTGCTGTGATCCCCCCTTTCCCCATATCTCTTCTCTTCATGGTACGCTGTTGATGGGCATTCATTCACCGTGGCCTTAGGAAAACTCGGTCCTTTAGTAAAAGTTCGTTTTTTTTTTTTTTTTTTTTTTTTTTTTTTTTTAGACAAAGTTTCCTTGCACCCACAATGATCCATTCATTAGGGTACATCTAGGCTCAGAGGCTAGGGAAACGCATGCAGATTCCCGTCCCTTGGATCCATGTAAATTCACCACGCAGTTCAGGAAAACTGTTAAAAGAAAGGAACAAAATGCATCAATTCAAAATGAATGTACACAACTGTAAGGGTTCTTGGGATGTACACTGTATATCCAAAATGGGAGAGGATTTTCTATGCTGTCAGTGTGGGAAGCAATCCACATGTCATACCAATACCAATAGTTGTTTTGAAAAAGATATCATTCACACATGGAACCCCCATATTAAGAGTAGGAGAGAGAAATTCAAAAATAAATAAATAAACCTGTATCAGAGGGAAATTAAACCCTGACATAGTGAGATAATTTTTCCATCCAAAGGAGAAAAATAAAGATCCCAAAACAAAACAGCATAAACTAACAGATCTCTATACTGAAATTTACACATCTCAAGGCCCAACACTAAAAACTCCTATGGGCAATCACCAATTGTACATGTTCTACTCACCAACTCGCTTGTTGAACTGACACTGTCCTTCAGGCCATCGAAGATCTCACAGTCACTTTCACACAATGTACCTTTATGAGCGAAAACCTTTCCAAGGACATGGCAAGGAAGTAAAACCAAACACAATGTATAAAGTCTGCAAAGCCTCAGCCAATTTATAAATTGATTGTTCACTTCAGTCAGAGCTTCAAATCTAATCTCTACATACAAGGAAGTAAAACCATACTGAGGCAACAAAAAGGGCATAAAGTGGGCAGATGCATTGACTCTAACATCATCCTTCTCACGCATGGAGCATCTACTTGCAATAAAGAATACCTTTCTATTGTACATTTGCAAGAAATTACAATGAGAGTAGATAGAATACCTAAGGAAACAAAATGATCCTACCAGTAGCAAGTCTTGATGATATCATGTAAAAAAGCAGGGATATGGTCAGTGTGGCGATTACATCTTCACTAGAATCAGCATTCCATGAAAATGTGATAATTGAAATAAATAGTTGATGATGCTCAATGGAGTTGAATCTCGATGATGCGTGGGATTAATTGTCACAGTGCTTGTTTCAGAAGTCGTTGAGAACATAAAATGAAAGATCATTTTATCAAAGAGGAAAGGAAACAAAAGAAGAGAAAGAAATAACATTACCCAAAAGATAGTAAAATACTTGTAACTTGAATATATTAAGGAGTGCTTCCATCACCGATATTTGGATGAGCAACACAAAATATTACAGCAGGAAGATGAAGGTTTGTACCAAGCATCCACACGTGATTGTAAGGATCTCAAATACGAAAGGAAAAAGGCCTCTTACACTGTTCTTTCCCTCTTATAGACATAATCTCTGGAAAAATACCAGTAGACAATCACTCCTACTGCACTGAGCCCAGCAAGAAGCCAATAGAAGTAGTCAAGATGTGCCCGATTGAGATTGTTTGAAAACCAGCTATATCCGCCACTCCCACTAGTCACCTTCTCAATAACAGCGATAAGAAAGCTGCTAAGGAAGCTCCCTACGCCAAAGATGCTAAGATAGAGTGAGAGACCTATACTTTGCAGCCCATTTGGCACCTGATCATAGAAAAATTCTTGCAGTCCGACCATGGTAAAGACATCAGCAACTCCAAACAGGACAAATTGAGGAACTAGCCACCACACACTCATTGGAACCGTTGCTTCTGGATTATCTACAAGCCCAGAGTCCATGGCAATCTTAAGCCTTTCCTTCTCAACTAGTGCTGCTACCACCATGGAGATCATGGAAAGAATCATTCCTGTTCCAATTCTTTGGAGCATTGTTATTCCAGATGGTTTCCTGGTAAAAGCTCTGGAAATTGGAATGATAACACGGTCAAATATAGGAACAAAAAGAATAATGGATAGGCTGATGAAGCTTTGCAGTGATGCAGCCGGTATCTGGAAGCCCGAACCTATTGATCTGTCCATTGTTGCACCCTGCTTTATGAAAAATGTCGATGACTGTGCAAAGACAATGGCATATACTAAACATGTAGCCCATATAGGAAACAATCTCAATACAGCCTTTGCTTCTTCCACTTCACTGATGCTACAGGCCTTCAGGTCTTTCTTCAGACCATCGGGACTCTCTGAGGCAGTAATCAGTGCTTTGTCAAGAAACCTGTATCATTCGAAAGGATAAAAACAACACAGTGAGTTTCACAATATAAACTTTAGATTCATCAAAAAAATAGGACTTAATATATAGACATGAAGAGCATGAATTGAATGTCTTATTCCAAAGATGAACTTGTGGCTTCAGTGTCCAGAGGTGATGGAAAGAGAAAATAATTCCAAACATTGTTTGTTCCCACAAGGCAACATAGTGAGTAGCTTTGGGTTGCTTAGTGTTTACTGTTTTGTTTAATAGTGATCATTCTATCTCTTACCTGTATTGGTGAGCACCATGAGAAATACGAGTTTCTCCTGCTTCCTCTTCAACAATGGAGGCTGAAGGGGTGGTTCGCCAATTCTTTGCAGCTACCAAAAACACAAGGGAGATTCTCATTATTGGGCTACCCTTGTCATCCTTGAAACTATAGCGGTAAGTCCTGGTCCCAAGAAGGAAGACAACAAGAGCTAACACCATGGAAACACATGGAATTCCGAAGCCGAGACCCCAGTTCATGTTATCTTGTATGTAGTTCAAGACTGTGAGTGAAACCATACTACCAGCATTAAAGGCACAATACCACCAGTTGAAGAAAGAACTTCGGGATTTGCATTCCTTTGGATCTCTTGCATCAAACTGATCAGCTCCAAAAGCTTGTACGCATGGCTTGTGCCCTCCTTGTGCAAATGCCACCAGATACAGAGAGAAGAAGAAAATGATGATTTGTAGTTCAGGAGGGCAAGAACTGTTGCCATTATTTTCTTGACAGTTGGTTGGATTGAGAGAAGGAAGCGTCGCCGACAGAGTCAACAAGCCTAGCCCCTACCACTCCAACTCAAAGATAATTACTATTTAATTGAGGCGAAATCATCATGAGAAGAATTACAAGACCCAAAAAAAAAAAAAAAAACTAAGTTTCATAACATAATTTGAGTTTGGGTCCCCTACATTTCTATCATTAGCCTAAGATACCTAATGAGTTCTTATAAGAGGATGCAATGCGAGCTGGCCTCCTTGGAAAACTGTGTTCCCACTAGGTAAATATTATCTTATATTCTTATCGTCTATAAAATAATTTCAAGGGAGCAATTACACCCCCCCCCC
>NC_056557.1:27160230-27171208 GCF_013358625.1 Macadamia integrifolia | reverse complement strand
CCCCCCCCCCCCCCAAAAAACTAAAATATTTCCCTCAGGTGACTATTGCATATGCGGTGTTCGACCACAATTGCTGGTTCCTCAGACTAACAGTATTTAAAACTGAAAAGAGAGAATCTACTAAAAAAGACTCCAGTTTTTGTAGGAGCTTAGTTCTCTACAGCAGGTGATGCAGAAATTTTTCTTCAGCACCAACAACACATAGCCTCATGGGTTTGCAACTTTTATTCTGTTATCAAGGTTAACCGGAACAAGATCTTGCAAACAAGGTCACATCAGATTGTGTATGCGATAGAAAATCAGAAGCAACGAAATTTATTGAAAAAGGAAAAAAGTATAGACAGAAAGAGTAGACAACAGTTAATAAATAGGAAATCACGAAGATTAAGATTAAATGGAGATGGGAGAAAAAAAACAAAGGAAATTTTTAACTAGTTAGATCAGGTTGATACTCAAAAAGTATATGAAGATCACATCAGTAAATAGCCTAATCGTAAGAAAAGGTCCTCAATAACCTCCACTGTGGTTTAAGTATTGGGTTTGGAACAACGTTTTCTGTTTCTGACGTGAGCACCTTATGAAATTGTATATGCCACACAATAATGTATGTATAGGATCAAAGAGCACAGAAAAGTCAAACAACAAGCATACACAAGAGAGACAAGAAATTTACATGGTTCGGGAAAACCACCTACATCCACGGAGTGAGATCAAACTTTCCCTTGCAATTTGATTCCCAAACTCTGTACGTCTCTCTCTCTCTCTTCAAAAAAACTACCTTGCTTGGAAGACAACTTTTTTTTTTTTCTTGAAGAGCTAAGAAAAATTCATTAACTAAGAGTGTGTGAATCACGAATTGGTGCTATCGTTCAAAACCAAGTTATGCAAAATCTGAGTCATGTCCCATTCTCTGTCATTTGTCTGTCTTGTTGGGGATTCTTTACTATAGAATCATATGAATAACCCCATTGATGTTAGAATACAAGAATCATAAACCAATCATAAAAGATTAACCATGGGTGTAGTCCCTAAACCAAAAACACACAAACATATAGATTTATCCCATACATGATAATCAATGGGAGTAGAAGAATACTTGTGTGTAAGTTTAGAATTCCCATAAGTATTGATCACGTAACTCTCTCCCATGTGCTTGAAGATTAATCCCATGAAGATTGTAATAAAGAACTACACAATGGAGTCCCAGCCGCTAAGATCTTCTGCAGCCTTTCACCCTTGGAATACTGTCACATGCACTATTCCTGTGGGGGAACCCGTGCTTTCAAAACTATGAAGCTGTTAAAGTGACGGCTGCAAGGACCTTTAGCTTCTATTTATAATAGAATCCTTAAAACCCTAATTCATTCTCACAATGGATTGGGCTAGGAGTTTCCTAATCAGAGTGGGTCTATTATTGCTTAGGCCCAATGGATCAATCGGTATCAGTTAAGCCCACATAAAAATCCTAACATGTCTCAGACCGTGGAGAAGACTTCTATTATTTGCCTCAATATTGCTTCCTTCTTCCTTAAAGCACAAAACAAAATATGCAGTCAGTCCAAACTTCGGCTTCCACCCAACCTTGTGCAATTGCACATTTTAGTCCTTGGAATAGACCCCTAGCCTCTGACTCTAGTGCACAACTTGCAACACCAAACTTTAAAGAGGCTACAATAAAAGTAGCGTTATGAAATAATACTGAGGCCTAGTCAACATCCCTAAAATGTGTGTCATAGCTCTGGTCACAAATGATCACTGGTTTATCACTTCCCTGAAGTCTTTGATAATCTAACAAAATAATATGATTTGCAACTTGAAGCAAAGGAATCCAAAATGAACATCTATAAGACACGAAGGACTATCAGAAAGTGAATCCACCAGCGAAACCGCAATGAAACGAGAGCAGCCAACATGCACAAAAAGTAACTTTAATAACAGAATTCACCAAGCACCATCTTTTGCTGCTATTTTTTTGTTTTCTTAAGATATGATTGTCCAATATTTTAGAAACAAATAAGGCATTGATTTGTTGTACATAGCAGTTATGTGATTGGATGGGTTAAAAGACAACAAACTGACTTGCAAGAACCAATCTTTGTAGGCGTCTTCAACATCTTTTGCTGCTATTTTTTTTTTTTCTTTTCTTTTAACATCTTCTGTAGCTAGTTGCTACACCCAAAGCAGGGTTTGTCAAATAAATTATTGATTTCTAGCAGCCTAATGTTCTATCTCTAGAAATGCTTGGGGATAGTATTTGTCTTTTCCCTGTTTATTTGTTTTTCATAATTATCATTGAGTTTGTAAGCACGTTGCAGTTTCAGGTCATATTTTTTTATGATTTTTTTTTCATATAGGTATGATTACCATTTGGAACAAATACCTTTGGCTATCACGTTGGTTTCCAAGACATAATACTAATGTAATTCCACCTTGGCAGTTATACATGTTAAGTAAGATTAGGATTATTTTAAGAAGTTTGCTTTTATTATTTCTAGAGACACGTGAACAACGACTAACTGTAGGAATTAAGTAAATATTTTTAAACTTGAAACTAATGAATATAAAATAAATTTTATACTTTCTATTTTGTAATAAATTATCTTATCTAGTGGATCTAGTTAATTTCCTTTTTTTTTTTTTTAAATGGCAAAAGTGATCGATACACATCAATCCGATAAAGAGCGGGATTAAATCGCTGATACCGATAACGATACCAATAGTGATAAATAAATCCATGGCTGAGATCCGCTATTGCTTTGAAAACCCATCGATGACCTATTGTCCGGACAAGATTCCAGCCCTTTATGTTACTGCTATAAATTCGGATACGGAAGCTGTCCAAACCATGGTTTTAAAACTCGGATCGCATTAATCAGTATCGGCCGTATCCATTGATCCCGATCCTGACCGATCCACTATTTTGACATAAGGGTAAAATGGTAATAAAAATAAAATTTTCATTGAAAAAACAGCTATCCAACACGGTCCGATCTAGGGTGATCTGGATCGGTACCCGCCTTACCGATCCCGAGTTTTAAAACCTTGGTCCGAAATCCGATCCCACCGTTCCATAACAGAAAAAAGCAGAAATTAACACACACAAAGATGTGGAGAGAGAGCGGGGGAATCACAAGAATATAGAGGAGAGAAGCGAAGAGGATGGTACGGTATCGACCGAGAAAAGCGTCGGCGACGAAAGCTCCCAAGAGAGGTAGCATCGACGCAGCCCCCAACCAAGCGTTCACATTCTCCGCCGCCGTCACCGTTGATTCCCGTAATGGCCCCGTCAAGTAGGTTATCAGGTTTGAACTTATCCCAAAATACGCAAACCTCTCCGAGATCTCCACTCCTGTAATCATCAATCTCAATTAGTTTTTAGCTCCAACTGAGTTTGAAGCCTGAAAACTTAAAATTTAAGCTTAAACCTTACCGATGATAAAGGCGGCAGATCTCCATCCGCCGGTGTCGGATCTGTTCACCGGACGGCCTTTGTAGTCGACGACGCCTTCCACAGTCTCCGTCTCTCTTAGCAGCGGCGAACTCGCATCGCCTGTCGACGCTGTTGCAGATTCCGCCATTTTTTACAAACTCAAGCTCGCCGCACGAGGTGCTTCGCTTTCGTCTCGCTTTTGTCTTTTTGTCAGACTCGTCTCTTTCCTCTGGAAAGAGGGGTTTGAAATTAAGTTCGGACCGTTTGGTCATGTTGGATTGGAATAACGGTGGGACCCATAAACACGTGTTCCAATCATAATTGATCTGGGAATTTAAATGTGGAAATGTGAAAGCCGAGTAAGGATTTTACCGTAAAAAAGTGGAAAGAGTACGGATTTTGATACGATGGTCCCATTTCCACGTGCCTTTAATATAGTAGCGGTGGCACGTGCTACAATTCTTTGCAATACCCCAACTACTGATATTTAAATTACTGGCACGTAAGATGATGACACGTCATCCTCATATGACAACGTATTGATAGCACGAACCCGTCCTAACCCTCTTGAGTCCCAATCCTATCTAACCTGGTTATGAGGGTAAATTCGATCCAGCCCAACCCAAGATTGGATCTGAGTTGAGATCTAAGCCCAATCTGCCCTGACACAACTCGGCTCAATTTTAACCATGATTAAATATTATATTTCGTAATAGTATTTCTTTTTTCCTAGGCCCACATCATGTGTTACACAAACATTACATGAGCTATCTGCATGACTTCAACCCACATCATGTGTCTATATGACTTTAACCTATATTATGTATTACACAAGCTACATACTCTTACCTATTGAGTTAAGACGACCAAATGACCAAATTATTTCCCTCATTTTCTTTACATATGTTATCTTTGTGCCTCTAGTCATGTATTGATAGGAACTTTAGATACAGTAGCAATCATGAAGAATTGGGATAAGATTTGGCCTGTCCAAAATTTGGGAGATGTGGTGATGTCAAACAATTAAAAGGTCTATCTTATAATCAAACTGACAATCTCGCTTGATGCAAATTTATCTTATACCTCTTTGGTAAGTATAGACTTAACATATGTGATCCTTAGTAAGAAAAAAAAAATGCAAGACGAGTCAGGGTTAACCCGACACAACCCTAACCCAAATAGGGTTGGGTGTAAGCGTGAACCCCTATCGGGTTGGGTTGGGTTTGGATTGAATTTTGAGAACCTAGGATTGAGTTAGGGTTTTAAAAAACCCGACTTAGTTTCACCCCTATACCATAGTAGGGCCAAACAAACTGGATCAGCAATGGAATTCAGCCTGGGTTGGGCCAGCCTAAGATATCTTTTTCAAGTTTATCAAAGGTTTTAGGTAGATGAGAGGATCCCAGATAGGGGTGGTAAAATGGCCTGGCCAGCCCTAGCCCGCCCTAAGCCCAAGTAGAGCCTGACCTGAGCTTTTCAGCCTATGGGGTAGGCCTTGGGCTGGGATTTTAAAGCCTGAGGCTAAGCTGGGCCGGATTTAAGCTAAAGCATTGGGCTGAGCCAAGCTTGACCCCAGTCCGATCCAACCCAATTCTATATGCTATGCGTATTAAAAATTTATATTAATATACCATCATCTCCACATACGCACCATCAAATTCCATATGGTTTATACTAATAGCATGATAACATTTATATATTTTTAATTCACCCACACGCTCATATTGTTTTTCTAAAATGCAAATGGCATAACATTACACACACTATTTTTTAATTCAACCATACATCATACTATTGACGAGCCTATGGCACAATAGTTAAGTTGCATTATTGCAACATGTTAATCACATGTTTGACATTTAGAAACAATCTCTCATGCAAAACAGGATGTAAGACTGTGTACATTTGGCCCTTCTAGACCTTACAATAGAGGGAAGCTCGCGCACTGAGTTGCTCTTGCTCAAAGCCTGACTGAGATGGATTGAACCCAATAATATTGAGTTTGGGCTGACATATGGGCTGGACATAAAGCTGAGTTAAGAGACCTTGGGCTTGAATGGAATTTTAGAAAACCCAACCCATTAACGCCCCAGCCATTCCAAAGATTCATCACCAGGCCAGTGATGTTAGCGTGATCCTTACTTGGGCAAACTTTAGAGGAAGATGAACTCAAAACTATTTAATGATATTTTTTATGGGTACTATTTATTGAAATTGATAAGCAGTTTATTAATACTAACACTGTTGTTGCTGATACCTTGCGTGGGAGACTTTGTCTATTTGATGTAAGACAGAATGGCCACATTCCAATCTCTGGCTCTCTGGGCTCTGTGGGTCTGAGGCCGTAGGTTGTATGCATATTCTATATTAGTAATATCTATTAAAAAAAAAAAAAAAAAAACTACTATCTTATCCGAACTAAGTAAGGTCAGCTACATTGATCTTTACCCTTCAACAACGCAATCTTATCCCAATTATTAGAAAATTTGTTAGTTTGATATTTTATACATGATCTCAATTGTTTTTATAGTGTATTTATATCATATAAATTAATTTAAATGATTCATATTGGTTGGTCACAAATTGGACCTGGATGTTGGTGTTTCAACTTTCAAGCCCAAAAATATCATATATCTTTATTGGGCTTAAAAAATTGGATCGTTTCTAATTGAGCCTAGAACTGTTAACTCAAATTTAAAAGAAATAATATATATAAATTAACCAAAATCGAAACTGGTTTTACTTTTTAACAATAACTATTTTCTTATTTGTATCAATTTAAGATATTGGAACCATTTAATAAATTATTCAATTTTTGAATTTTACACTTCATACATTGAACCAAATTGAAATTGAACGTCCATGAATGCTTGTAGAAAAATGGATCCCTATTTGAAAAGCCAATCAGATCGAATTCTATACTGGTTCAGCTTCGATTTTATGTTTTTATGAACCGGGTAAAAGCAAAAGTGATCAGATCAATGTATAAGATTGACCAAAATTGGAAAAAAAATCCAATATTTTTATACCTTTTTTATTTTATTTTATTTTATTTTTATGTATGAAAACCAAGACTGATCGACAAATAGACCATTAAGAAAAACGATAAAGAACTTAAATCAATCAAATCCATCATTAACAGTTTTTATTTGAACGTTAGAGACCAACTCCTTATCGGTCCAGTTTTGGTCTAACCCGAGAGGGAAAAAAACGAAAAATAGTTAACCAAAAACTTGTTTGAACCGACCATTTGACACCCATAGACATTTGTGAAGGAGGTGAGCAGAAACTAGCTCATCCTACCTTTCTTGTTGAGGGCCCATAGGCCACTAGGATAGCAACCCAAGAGGGGAGCAAGGGGGTGGTGTCCCACCTCCAAGAGGAGAAGGCGGCCAGGGGTGGGAGTATTTTTTGGGTGGGGGGGTGGGGGCGAGGAATGGGGGAATAAGAGGATGTCTAACATCTGATGGGGGAGGAGAGTCGAACAAGAAACCTCTCCTTAGGACTTAGACTAGTTTTGTATCACAACTAACAGCCACCACCATGCCAAGGGGCACTTCCTTTATCAGGAGATGTTTGGTTATCTTGAAACGTAGAATTTTGCTAATGGAAAACACCCTCAAATTTGAGTGTTGCAATCAAGAAATTATTCTTGGGGCTCTCTTTTTCTGTTATTTACCTCGGAAAGTCTACCTTTCTCAATAATAAAATCAAAGAATTACCTATGGCTATGTTTGGTTGTAAGGGGAATTAAAGGGAAGGGAAGTGAAATTTTCATACTTAAAATCATTACCCATGTGACTTTAATATTAACTTCAAATCATTCCTTATTTGGTTATAAAATTTCACTTTACTTTGCATCCAAAACCCTTTGTTATAATATGTAAAATAAAATTACATGTAAAATATATCATTACTAAATATAGTTAAAAAAAATTAAGTAGTTTATACAATCACATGGAGTAATGATTATAAATATTTCTTTTAAAGTATGAAAATCTCACTTCCCTTCCCTTTAAATTCCCATTGCAACCAAACAGAACCTATGCAATTGGTTGGCGCATTGTTGGTAGAGTAAAGGCTCCCAGGAGGTCATGGGTTTGAACTCTTGTGTTCACCTTGTGCCACAAGGCACACCTCTCTCTCTCTCTCTCTCTCTCTATACTTCTGTATGAGCATGGAGAAACAAGCCCATTTGTCATTTGTCATTTGGAAATTCTCAGCTCAGCCTCACACCTGGCCCAATTGATCCACATTTCGCTTAGAGCAAAAAAAGATATGACCCAATTGATAAATGGGCTTTTGTGGGTTAATTATCTGAGACATGGGCCAAAAGGGTAGTGTAGACCCTCTAACTCTAGCCTTAACAAATCCAGTATCTAGATTCCAGACTGACCAAGTCAACCCCATGTCCTACTCAAACCTGTCAACACCTCCCAAATTGCCTAACCATATATCTTAACCTTTAGGTTGGGGCAGATTATAGAAGGTCTAGGTTCAGGCATGCCTACCACGTTGGGCAAGTTCAAACACGAGGTCTGCCTTCTTAGTCCCTAAGAATTGCCCACCGTCGTTGGTTCAAACTTGGGCCAGGCCTAAAGCCTTATATGGTTTGATTTTAGCCCTTTTTTTTTCCTACTCGAGCTCTTACCTTTTCAGGATTTTATCATTGCCAATGTTAATTACTTCATTTTGGTTGACATTGTTGGCGGTGGGGAATGTGCGATAAACGCACCGTAAAATATATAATACAGTTTTCAACAAATACACACAAGAGCGGGTTTAGGGTTACTCAAAATCCTCAAATGCATATTCGCTTAGGGGCTGCAACAATTGAACGGCTACCTTGCACAGGCAAAGAAGATCAATTCAATAGAGATGTTCTTCCCAAATTAGGGTTTCACAAACCCTCACACTCAAAAGAGAGAATTTTTTAGGGATTCAGAAAAAAATAAAAATCATGGGCTATTCATGATATTTATAGTCTCTCTCTCTCTCTCTCTCTCTCTCTCTCTCTCTCTCTCTCTCTCTCTCTCTCTCTCCTTGCTATGTATACACATTAAGGGTGTCAAATCGAAACCGAAATCTAAAACCAAATCCAGTTTCGAACCGAATACCCTGAACCAAGTCCAATCCATTATAATATGGTTAAATCCTAGATCGAAAATAAGTATTTATAATTTGGTTCGATCCGGATTTGGATTTATATTAAGAACCGTCGGATCTAACCAAAACTAGACCGAATAACTAACTGTCACTTTTTCCTCTTTGACTAAAAACTTGATGTAACTTATATAGAAACCCGACATAATTAATCACCTAAATGATAAATCATCTTATAGAGTTGTAATTATAGTCCAATTGTAAAACCCTCTCTTTTTTTGAGTTCAAGACTCATGAACCGTGAGTTAAATAATCTACTTAACTGTAACTCTTCAAGTTTGAAGTGTTATGTTCTTCCTCTTCTCACAAATAGTATAACAGTGACTCTTTGTCTTAGACAAAACTGCAGTCGCTAAAAGCATCCCTTCTTTCTTTTCTCATGATTTTCTGGTGGCCAATCGGTCGATTCTTCTCAACAACATTGTAGGTCAGTTTTCCATCTCCTACAACGTTGCACTTGTTTGATCTTCAATCTCCAATAGCATTGCAGCTTTTTGTATGAACTTTCTTATCCTTTTGATATATGTGTGTTTTTTCTTGAAATGGAACTTACAATTTATTGTTGTTTATCCTGTAGATATAATGTTGGGACTCATCCAATCTGCCACATTGTAGATAATTGGGTGTTCGAGACAAATCTCAATGGGCCATTGAGCTAGGAACCTTTGCCCTTGTTTATTGCTTGTTTCTGAATAGGAACCAGAACCGGACCGAAATCGAATAGGTCGGGTACGAGTACCAATTTTCAGAATTAAGACAGGACTTGGTCCGGTTCTAGATCACACTAATAGTTCTTGGAATCGAAACCAGAACCGGACCGAATACCTTGTTTCAGACCGATTGACACCCTTAATACACATAATGCTTTCTAATAGTCTCACATACTATGTGTGTAAGCCAAACTAATGTGACCCTCTAGGGTGTTCCCACTTATATTGCACAACATGAGTCTAATTAATAACAAGTGTAGCAACGATAGAAATAACATGCAACTACCTAAGCGATAAGAAACAATACATTTAGTTAGTCCCTCGACTTTACCAACATCGCATGACAAGCTTATCTTCGATGTTTGAATATTTGCAACAAAGGCTTTTGAGAAAACCAACAAGGAGGAAAATACATTGCAGATTAGGGATGCAATTCAGGCCACCTATGAATTTTGAATATGGTTGAGCCCAAAGCTTGTAGTAATGTAGTTCAAATTTGAAGCATCTCATGTTGTAGCCACTACCTACCATAATGTTCACCACTCCCACCAACCAACCAACCGAAAAAATAAGAAAGAAAGAGGTAGTATAGGGCACCTTACTTTCTCCCACTCTGCAACACACCTATGTATTTTTTTTTTTTCTTGGGCCCAATATATTTCTGGTAGAAACCTATCTACAATTTCTAAGAACCTACACATCATGCAACCAAAGATTCTCATAATAGAAGCAGATATTTGTATCTTGCTTGCCTACTTTATTGTACTCTTATTCATTACTTTAGCAATTAGCATCTCTTTCATTGAGATTAAAGATCTACTTTATTGTGCTATTAGTCATTAATTTAACAATTAGCATCTCTCTCATTGAGATTAAAGATCTTGGGTAGCATTAGATTATGAGCATTTAAAAATTTATGTAATTTGAGTTTTATTATCTTATTTGGTAAGTAGGTGCTTAAGCAGATTAAGAACACCTTCAGCTCTGATTGCTTATTATCTTTATAAGGATAAGTCATTTATTGCAGTGGAAAGTTTTGGTTCATGGAATCTGATGGTTGGAAAGAAACAACTTTTCTTTTTCATATTCTCTTTCAAAGATTTTTTTTATTCCATTTGGCTTTACATCATAAATGGTGACCTTTTAACTACTATAACAATGACTTTTGATTCTTCAAAGGCAACCAAGTGAGCCAACCCACCCATATAGTATTAGGTTGCTAAAAAAAAATCACATATGGTATTAGACTGTAAAGTATTTAAACTGTGTTCTGCTAGGTTGGCTGTTGGTAATGGGTCCAAGCTTATAAGAAAACTTCAGCTTCGAAGCTAGCATTTTTGGCCTTATGGGTTAAATGTTACATTTTTCTAGCATCACAGGGAGGATTCAAGAAAGCCACCATCGATTTATGTGGAAGGGTATTGTTGCTGCAGATTCTCACTCCTAGATGACCTGCAACAAATCAGATGAGAAACTATCCCGGAGTGGACGACACTCTGATGCCTAAGTCAGTAATAGTGTTTTGGAGAGGAGAAATGGGAAACGTGGAGCTCAGAATGTTCTAATTGCCTTACCATTAATATAGTATATTACCATTGATCTTCTTGAACAATGGTAACAACGATTGCAACAGCGGAGTTCGGATCAGGTCCTCATACGAGCATGCGACAGCCAC
>NC_056557.1:27135444-27157194 GCF_013358625.1 Macadamia integrifolia | reverse complement strand
TTTTTTTTTTTTCTAGCAATATAAAGGACAATGTCAATGTGCTTGTGTTGTAAGTAAGAAAAAAAAAACACAATTATATAGAAATTATAATTTAAAAAATTCCATTATACCCTATAGTCATTTCAGAAGTGTTGAGGAGCATCAAATCTCATATCAGATGCATTCCAACCCAATCCGCTTTGCTTCTGTAGGTCACCCAATGCTCTAAGCCTTTGCTTCCAAATCCGGAAGTGGTTTCTCATTTATTCATAGTCGTAACTAGTAAATAATTTATCTTTCAGTTAGTTGGCAATTTCAATGAACTGCTCTTTTTTCAGTCCATTATCTCCACTCTTACCACTCTTGTACTGCTTCAATATACACTCCAACATGTAATGAAAAATGGCACTAGGCCATGAAGCAATGTCCCGTGACCTACTATTAGAATCTCTTGTTGGTTCCATCACATCAAAACTAACAAAATGCATCATATACAATGTGCGTATATTTCATTAATATCAAGTAATAATAACACTTACTAATTGGGAAATCCATAAACCTAGTATTGCAATTTAGTTAATAGTCCACATACATGCATCCCACAACACAAAATTTTAAACCAAGCAATAATAACAATTACTAATTGGGAAATCTATAAACCTAGCATTGCAATTCAGTTAATAGTCCACATACATGCATTCCACAACACAAAATTTGCTTCCAAGTAATAATAACAATTACTAATTGGGAAATCCATAAACCTAACATTGCAATTTAGTTAATAGTCCACATACATGCATCCCACAACACAAAATTTGCTTCCAAGTATGTTTAAGTTATACAGTCATTCCACAACACAAAATTTTAGGACCAAGTATGTTTAAGTTATACAGTCATCCCAAACCATGAAAAAAAAATTAAGATTGTCCACATCAGAAATACATTCCAAATAGAAGTTAATCAATAACAAATATTTTAGTTCATAAATACTCAATCTGAGTTGGACAAATCGTCTGCCACCCAATCAGCCCACATCTGGTCAGTAATTTGTTCTCAAAATAGATCCCAATCACCATTCTCCTGCACATGATCCTCGCCATCAGAACTATCATCTTCAACATCATCATTTACTTGGTGAGGGGTAGATTGGCTAATAGTACTATCTTCTTCACCCTCTTCATCCTCTTCATCAAGCCATCATTCTTCTTCTTCAACATTATTCTGTGTAAGAATGTGGTTGTGCAACAGCACACATGCCAACACAATTCTTGCTTGTGTTTTAAAAGGATATTCTGGTTGGTTTTTCAAGATCTTGAATCTTGACTTTAGGAGGCCAAATGAACGTTCAATCACATTTCTTAATTGTGAATGTCTCAGGTTAAATAATTCCTTTTTATCACTTGGTGACTGATCAAGAGAGATGTGCATTGAACCATCCCCTTATTCTTCTCAACCCACCATGAAACAAGCACAAGATATTCATCTTTCAACCCATACATATATCCTGTTCAATGCAAGATATGTAGAAACTAGAGCTTTTTCTTCACATAACTTAGGGTGGAAGATGTATATGACATGTTATCCACAACACCTCAAATCATAGCCCGCCTATAAGATGGAAACTACATAATTTAGTGCAAAAAAACTTACATTTCCATAACAAAATTCAAGAAATGGGTAAAGTGAATTGCAATTGCCTTATACCCTAAAAAGAAGTTGGGACAGCAATTTCTTAAGGCATGAGGATGCTCAGATTTTGTTTCTACACATAAACACACAAAGTTGGAAATCTGAATGTAGAGCCTCTTGATGCTTACCTCAATCAACTCTATTGTTACTTGGGTAAGTTCTGATTGCCACCTGCCCTGCTCTGAACCAGACGTCTGGTTGCCTGAATCTCGAATAAGCTCTGAGATTTTTTTCCCCACCTACAACACCATTTCAAATTTAAAGATACAAATCAAAGACCCATTTGAAATATTTGTAGATATATACCAAACACATTCATCTGTAAAGACAAAATACAACAGGGCACCCAATAAAAGACAACAAGGAGAGCACAACAAAGAAATAGCAAGAAACCATCTGTAAAGAAACAATGCAACAGATACCCCCAAAGGCCCAATGAAGGATGCCGAGCAAGGAGAGCACAAAAGAGAAACATCACGAAGCCCAACCAATAAACAACAACCTCCCCCAACCCCACACACCAAGAAAAAAATCAGAAATAGTATTGTTCAAATAGTGATGGGATCATCAAACCCCTAGACTGAAACCACACCTTGATCAAATAGTGATGGGATCATCAACTATAGGCCTTTTGGTTGACCTCACGAGTGCCATGATCGCTACTCCTTTTATCAATCAGAATTCTACAACAAGAAATCAGAAGAAAATGCAATCTCATTAGATCCAAACATAATAGTAGTGAAGTTTAAGCATCTCAAAACTACAAAAATGAAAAAAAATTATCTCTGCAACAGAAATTCTTTATAGAATAACAAAGAAAGTTAAAGAAAATGATCGAATGGATTACTTGAGCTCAGTAAAGAAGTGATCTCCATGGTCTTCACCAAATGTATCAGCATTTACCAGAGAGGAAAAAACGGAAAACACAGAGAGCAAAAGAAACTGTAGGTCTCTCTCTCTCTCTCTTCGCCGGTTAAGTTCCCAAGTGCTTTCTAGCCGCCAGGAGTAAACGTGAGAAACCCTAAACACAGACGAAGAAGAAGAAGAAGAAGAAGAAGAAGAAGAAGAAGAAGAAGAAGAAGAAGAGGAAGAAGAAGAAAATCTAACACATTGAAGAAGAAACCAAACCCGTAACCCTAAATATGAGATTAACTGTAATACCCTACTTCTTAAACTCGGTCTGATTACACGGTTGACCCGGTTTAACCATGTAGGACCCGAACCGGAGAGAATTAGAGTGGGTTCCTTATGGACTATGATGGCAAGGGTGACCTTAAACACCGGCTGGCCCGACAAGTTCGAGCCAGTGCCAAAAGAGACGGGAATACCCAAGCCGTGTACATGCACCTATCATAAGGTCATGTACGGATAAAGCAGGTATGTAGCCATATATTAAGGTGCATACATATATTACATCGTATGCCAAGAGTGAGATTCACACCGAGGGCCGAATTCTGTCAAAATCCCAAGTTTTGGCCCTCAGGTGGGCGGACAGGTGGGCGCATCCACCCACCTGAGTGACCCACCCATGTGAATTATTTCGTTATTTAAGAAGTATATATATAGCATTTATGTTTTTCTTTTCTTTTCTCATTTATGACACTCGTACGTTGGTGAGAAGAGTAAAGAGGAGAGAGAAAAGAAAGGAAAGAAGAAGAGAAGAGAAGGAAGAGGAAGAAGAGATGGATTTCAGCGGCGCCGAGGCTTGATCTTCCCATTCCGACGCCGGAAGAGTGATCTTCAACACTAGATCTACATTTAGAGGTGAGCAAAGTTTGGGTTCCTTAAACCTTCGCCATACCCGAGTAAAACCCTTGATTCGGGTAGGGTTTCTTGAGATCTTGTAAATCCCCCTTGAAATGATGAATCTAAGGGTTTAATAGATGATTTATGTGTTGATCTTGAAGGATTTGAAGAAGTATTTACAAGGTTGGAGAAGCATTGTGAATTTGAAGTGATTTTTGGGGTTTGAAGGTGTTCTTGAGCAAAGAAGGTAAGATGGCTTCCCATTCCTTAAAATCTAACCTAGATCTAGGTTAGAACCATCCTATAAGACCTTGAAGGTGTGAAGAATGGGTTTGGAAAAGCCCCATTTGAATCGCCAAAGAATGGAGGAAGTTGGGAAGAAACAGCAGGTTTCCCGCCAAGACCGGTGGGCCATCTGGCCCGCCTGTGGGCACCCGCCTGCTAGGGCAGGGCCCTCGGGCACAATCGGCGGGCCAGACCGGCGGGCCACCCCCTGGCCCAACCGGCGGGCCAGACCGGTGGGCCAACAGACAGGCCGACCTACCCGCCGGTCCAGACCGGTGGGTCTAACTGGTGGGTCAGACAGGTGGGCTGTCCGACCCACCTGAGAGGCTCCAAATGTGATTCTTACGTCCGATTGGACCCAAATCGGACATGCGACCTTCTTTTAACGTTCTAAATATGATTTTATCATCGGATCTCGTTAATTTTGATCCTAAGATGGTGAAATACTAACCCCGCTCACTCATGTTAGGTTCACCAAATCCTACGCTTCTCGCACCGGATCTCACCCGTACCGAACGAGAATCCTTGTACACTACAAGTAAGTGGGGAGAGGACGTTTGGCCTTGTTTCAAGGCATTGTTTGGCATTTATTTAATTGTATCTAGTCTAGCCATGCCATCATGAAAATGCAATGTAGATTAGTTCATCCTTACATTGTTATGCATGGGTGTTATGTTTACTTTCTAAATGCCAAGTGATGAGATGCTTATGTGATGAATATTGACATCATTGTGCATAATGCATTAATAGACTAGATGTCGTAGTCGGCTTGGAAACGAGTGCATTGGTGGCCCGTGGTATGGGACGCGGTGGCACTATGCAATCGTACTATTGTCATGTAGGAGCATGCGGTTTAAGATTTTCACCTTCCCGTGCTAGGACCCTTCCCAACAGGGGTTAAGATGTTGGGTTAAGGTGTTGGTTTACCATTTGGGGGGAAGCAGTGGTCACGGTTGTCGGGTCACTATGGCGGTTAGACATAACGCCCGGCAGGTCATTAGGACAGTCGGCAACCCCGGTGGTATATTCAAGAGGACCAATCGTACTACTTTTAAATTGCTGAAGTCAGCACCTTTAATTTCAGTCATTTACTTTTCTGTTGAGAGCCGGTGGTCGGCATGTTTTTACTTTTCCGAGTACTCACGGTGGGCCTTCTCCGACAGCCCTATGGGCGTATCGCGGGATGGAGTTCGCGGCTCGTTCCCGGAGTATACGCGCACTGTGGCTGTAGTAGCACTAAACCAAAGACTTAGTAATGTTGCTTAGGTGGATGTGATTTAAAATGTATTACATAGCATGTAGTGCATATGATTGTGTTTTGTTGTGTGGACTGTTGTGTGGTCCATCTTTCCACTTACTGAGCTAGTTAGCTCATCCCACGTGTGCACCTCTTTTTAGATGATTTTGCAGGTCATCCATCTGAAGAGCATGGGTCGGGTCCCACGGTTGAGTTCCCTGAAGAGGACTGGTGGGCCCCTGAGGAGTTAGAGCACGGCACTGATTGCTCGTGCGAGAGTTATGCTGCGGGACCACAGTTCTGATGCCGAGCTGAGCTCCACTTTTGAGGCCGATCTGAGCTCTAACATGTGATGCCGAGCTAGGCTCAACCTTTGATACCAAGCTGAGCTCTAGGCTTGATACCGAGCCGAGCTGTATACTCTGATTTTGATGGTTTCCTTTTTGTACTTGATATATGAATTGTACTTTTATTGTGTAATTATCATGCCTTCGGGCCCACATGTATATAACTATTGTATCACAATTCGAGTATCAAGTATTAGGGGAATATTCACAGGTAAACCAAGTCTTCCGCTGATCTGATAAGCTTTTATTAGTTGTGTGTATGTTGTGGTGGAATACAGTATCAGATGATCCTGGCAGGGTTGGGTTAACCGGAGTTAACCCGGTCACTGGCCCGGTTCGGTGTGAACGGGGTGTGACACCCCCCCCCCACACACAATTTATTGAACAAAAATTTCTTGGCTTTGGATACATGGAACTATGAGAGACAGGTTCTGCTACTGTGAGACACCAGCCCCTCAGCGGGACTTTGAGGTTGAATGGAGGAATTCTGGTTAAGATCAGGTGGAAATCTGATCACAACTCGTTCTATTCCTCTTCTTCTCCCCCATGGTTACAAGCATGTGGAGCTCCTATTAATTTAATTTCTACTCTTGTTTTTCCGTAATCCTGTACGATTACTAAGGGTTTCATAGTTCTGAACATTGGGTAGAATCTAGGATAATTTTTTCAGTTTGGTTGCTGTAGCACCCGTGTTTTGGGTGCATTCCTGCTGCAAGTAGGAGATCTCGCCTAGGGACATCTAGCCCTTGGATTGGACTGAGGTTTGGATGGTTTGGTCCTCACTTCGTAGGAACATACAGTCCAAATTTGATTCTGATATGAACCTTAGATGTCACAGTTCTTGAAGTCCCTAAATTTCTGGAACATCACTTGATATTTCTGAAACATACCATGCTCAGCCTTATCTATCCAATAGATTTGTATTATATTATGGTGATTTATTCTACCCTATCAGACTTCCATTTGACCAGGGTTTGATGGTAATTAGATCTTTTGATCTTAAGTTATTAATTTTCTCTGATTCTAAGTTTAGTAGTAGCTTGTGATCCTGTCTATTGAGTTGCAGCATAATACATGTTGAAAGGTTGAGCCAACTCTATTACTTCTATGTTTTCTTCTTTTATTCTATTTCCCGCAATCAGAGACCAAGGACCCTGTGCATGTTTTCTTTTCTGTTCATATCAATTGGTTGTTGTGCTTTTATTGGATCTTCTTTTTTTGTTGATTCTAAATACCTGCATAAAGTTCTGATCTGGAAGTTGAAAAGATTCAGTCTTACCTGCGATTTCAGTTTTCCTAATCTACTAGGATTTCTGAAATGCTCAGATCTGAAATCTGATTCAATTCTGGTTTCATACTCGACAATCGATTGGAGTTCTCTATTGACTGGTGTTTTCAAAATCTAATCTTGATTCTGTTTTCTCAGGTTCCTAATTGAACTCTACTTTCTATTTTTGGTTCTGATTTGAGTTCTGATTTTTGGCAAGTTTTTCCATTGGGTTCCCATGTTCTGTTATTATTATCTTGGTCTATATTTCTGGATTATCTTCTGATTGCTTTTCTTCTTGGTTTGACTGTCAATTGCCCTGTTCTGAGATTTCCTAGTCTCAGTAGCAATACATTATATCACAGTATCCAGCCGTTGAATTGCTTTGAGATTTCAGTATCTTATTCTACCCTACCATACTATCTAAGTAACAACAGTAGCGAAACTTAGAACTAATACCGGAACAAAAATCTGAGTTACGAAACAAAACAAATCAATAATGTGAACCGGATATCAAATAAACAAACCTAAAACATCAGAAATCTAAGTGGTAGTAGCCAATGATCTGATGTCAAATTATGAAATTAAAACCATGGATAGGTTCAGAATACAGTACCATTGTCAGACTTCGAAATATCAGTAGTAATAAGCAAAAAAGTGAGATTTTCTAGAATTATAGTATGTGCAGGAACTTGAAGAAACTCATAAACCGTTGATATGAATTAATGATAGACAGATTAGGAGAATGGAGATATAGAAGAAAGATATGGACGAAGCATCCCACCTGGAACTAGGCTAACATCCCATCAGCCAACCTCAGCATCTCACCAAGGAATTCTGCATCCCACAGCACCATTTTGAGTCTCACAGAATATAGAGGCAGCAAAACCAAACTCCTTTCAATATAAAATCGTTGGGTAGGCTGAGAATAGCCTTAGATATTTATAGATCACAATTTAGAGATATTCACGATTATACTAGGTGTTGAGAGGAATAATGATTTGTGTCCAACTTGACACTAGCCCTCTTTATTTATAATAATGCAGAGAATGTTCTAGAATATTACAAGGGCCAATAAACATCTAGAACTTAAAGACCTTTTTGGATTCTTACAACATCCCTAAAAATTATTATTACAACACTTCCCCCTCAAGCTGGTGCATAGATATCACATATGTCGAACTTGCAGATAATAGGATGAAACATCTTACTACTAAAACCCTCAGTAAATACATCAGCCAGTAATTCACTACTGAGAACAAAAGGCACAGTGCTAAAACCCATATCCAGTTTCTCTTTGATGAAGTGTCGATCGATCTCTATGTGTTTGGTTCAATCATGTTGGACAGAGTTGTGAGCAATGCTGATTGCAAATTTGCTGTCGCAAAATAGTTTCATAGGAAGAGTAGCAGGGACATCCAAATCTGTAAGAAGACCATAAAGCCATAGAAGCTCACAAATGCCATAGGACATAGCACGAAACCCTGCTTCAGCACTAGACCGGGCAACAACAGCTTGCTTCATACTTTGCAACGTAACAAGGTTACCACCAACAAAGAGCCATAACTAGTGGTATACCTGGGGTCATCAGGAGAACCTGCCCAATCAGCACCCATGTAGGCCTCAACCCAAAGGTGATCAAAAGGAGAAAAAATGATCCCATGTCCTGGGGCAGATTTCAAGTAACGGAGATGTGTGACGTGTACGGATCGTGCATGTATTGGCTAACCAAGCTGACGGCATATGCTATGTACTGGCGTGTATGACAAAGATAGATCAAACGCCCAACTAATCTCTTATATCTCCTCTTGTCTACAAAATCACCTTCCTTGCTAACTAGGTGACCATTAGCATCAATAGGAGTAACTGCAGACTTACACCCCAACATACCTATCTTAGAAAGAAGGTCAAGCTCATACTTTCGCTAAGACAAGTAGATTTCATGAGAGACGTAGCAACTTCAATGCTAAGGAAGTAACGATGTTGTCCAAAATCTTTAATCTTGATTTCCTCACCCAGGTATTTCTTGAGGTGAGAAATCTCTACAAGATCATCACATGTAACAACAATATCATCTATATAGATGATTAAGATAGAAATCTTTCCAACAGATCTCTTGATGAATAGAGAGTGATCGGCATTGCTTTGAGAGAAACCTATAGCAACCATAACCTTGTGAAAACACTCGAACCAAGCACGAGGGGATTGTTTCACCCTATATAATGCACGCTTCAGCTTTCAGACCTTCCGTTGGGTTTTAGAGCAAGTGAACCCAGGAGGAATGGATGGAAAGATATCATAGGAAATGGACCCCCAACTCTCTCCCTCTAGATAAGATTTGGGGCCCCATCTCCTTTGATATTAGGGCCAAGATCTCTGGGGCTACTTCCACTTGTAATCCCTCCCTACAAACTGTCATAGTGTAAATTTATGGGAGTTTCCCAGCTCCACCATCACGAATAGTCCTACTCTCTCACAACCTAAGTCAACAACACAGGATAAGATAACACATATTGTGTTCATCTTAGCCACTAGAGCAAATGTCTCCTGGTAGTCAATGCCATAAGTCTGAGTGAAGCCCTTGGCAATAATTCTAGCCTTGTAACGATCCATTATACCATCAACCTTCTTTTTAACTATGAAAACCCACTTACAACAAATTGTCTTCTTCTATGAGGGAAGACTCACTAGATCCCATGTGTCATTCTTCCTTAGATCATGCATCTCCTTAACCATAGTTGTATGTCATTGTGAGTCTACACTTGCTTCCAGGTATAAGGAATAGACATAGAGGACAGAGCAAACATAAAACTATAATAGGGTGGAGAAGTAAGTCATAAGAAACAGTTTTAGCAATAGGATGTAAAGTACAAGACCTAATGCCTTTATGAACAACAGGCAACTCAAAAGAAGGGTCCACACTAACAACTGGAACATCATTAGAAGGGAAAAGAGAATTACCTGGGGCTAGATCAGGTTTGAGAGGAGATGATTGGCATGGTAAAGTAGGTGTAGGATATGCAGTGGTCTTGGTCTGCTATCTATGACCATAAACATGCATCTCTGGATAAGGCCGAGCCAAAGTAGGAGTGTCAATCTCCCTGAAAAGGACATCGGCAAGGATAATAGATGATGGTGGAGCAAGTTCAAGAGGCAGCACATCTTCCACTGTGGAAGAAGATTCCCCCTAAAGAGGTGGCAGTGTAGTAAGATGCAGATTCATGAAAGACAACATCCATAGTCACAAACCAATGCCGAGTGGGAGAGTGAAAATGTCGTTAACCTTTCTGAGTGGGAGAGTACCCTAGAAAAATGCACCAGATACCATGAGAATCAAACTTTTCGTGAGGGTGATGATCATGAATATAACACACAGCCAAATACCTTAGGAGGAACAGGAAAAGAATAAGCCTTGGAGAAGATACAAAGAGGAGTAGAAGTCAAGGACCTGATAAGGCATTCAATTGATAAAAAAAAGCAGCAGTGAGAATCATGTCACTCCAATATTGGGGAGGAATGCATCTCAAACATGAGAGAGCATGCCACCTCACAAAGATGGCGATTTTTTCGCTCAGCAGCACCATTCTGAGCCGGAGTATAGACACAACTAGTCCGATGAGCAAAAAGATAAGCCTGAAAACACCTTTCGAAGTATTCGCAGCCATTATCACTTAGAAGAATCTTAATAGTACCACTGAATTGGGTCTGCACCATATAGTGAAACTGCTGAAAGCAATGAAAAGTTTCGCCCTTAGTTCGCATCATATAAAACCCAATTTTTTGGAGAATGGCACTCGGTAAAAGAGACAAACCACCGAAAACCATTCACTGACACATAATGGGATGGACCCCAAATATCAAAATGTATCAATGAAAAAGGAGTGACGTTTTTATCATCAAAAATAGAATTAGTGATTCGAGTTTGTTTGGCCAATACACATACCTCACAAAAAAACTAAATCGAATTACAATGCTTAAAAGAAGGAAAAAGCTTAGCTAAAGTCCCCCAAAAGAGGATGTCTCAACTGACGGTGCCACTGTAGTAACTCAGACATGAGAGGTGACGCAGAAGATGTTTGAAGAGCCTGACCAGAGACCAAAGACGAGTCATCATCAAGTAGATACAGACCAAAACGCACCCTACCAGAGCCAATCGTTGACCCTATAACTAGGTCCTGAAAAACACAATGAGATAGGAAAAATGTGACTTTGCAATTAAGACTAGAAGTGAGACTACCAATAGACAATAAAATAGTAGAAATGATGGGACATGCAAAACAGTTAAAAGAGAAAGTAGGATTATGGCTAACAAAGCCCTTTCCCAAATAGTGGGATGAGTGTCATTAGCCAATCTGGCCTTACCATTACCAAAATAGGAAGTATATGAGAAAAAAAAAAGCTAAAGAACCTGTCATGTGATCTGATGCTCTAGAGTCAATAATCCATGGGGTAGACTGGATAGACGTACTATGACCACAGAAATAAGTGCCTAAACCGGATGGAGTGGAGTGAGCATAACTCGTCGTTGCAGATGAAGGAGGCTCCATACGAGTCAAAATACACTGAAAGGCAATAAGTTCATCTGATAATAGAGACATTACTGAGATGTTTGGTGTAGAGTCAGAGTCAAGAGGCCTACATATGGTTGGCCTGACCAGGATTACCACGACCCTTTCCATGACCTTTGCCAGATGTATCAGTAGTGTAGCAATGGAGCTTCCAATAATGCTCCATAGTATGACGCTCCTTACCACAGTAGTCGCACTTCACAGGTGCTTTGGTAAAGGAGCCACCAGACTGTAGAGCTACTTAGTAAGGCTAAGTGCCAGAGACAAGAGCAAATCTCTTTGTGGGAGTGGCAATAGGCTGTGGTAGCATAGTAGTATGGCGGTTGTCCTCAAGTTGTATCATAGTGTAGGCTTGCTCCAAAGTAGGAAAGGGAGACCAACTCAAACCATGAGCCTGCAATTGGTCGTATTCCATATTCAGCCCTACCAAGCAATCATAGACTCTGATCTTTCTTCCCGTTTCTGGAAGGCAATGACATCAGCTAGAGTGGTGGGAACATACTCCTTATAAAATTCAGGCCACAAAGTTCACCACCCATTATAGTACTATGATAGAGTTAGCCCATTTGCTTCAGATCGTGAACCTTTTGGCGATCTGAGAACCCAAACAAGGAAAAGATATGTGGTAGAGAGACTCTCAATAGTCTAGAGAAGCACCACCGAGAGAGGGAGGCAAGATAGGAAGAGGCGAGAGAGAGAGAGAGAGAGAGAGAGGAGATGGAGGCTCTGGTTCCAAGATAGAGAGGCAAGAAAGAGAAGGCTAGGATTAGGCTTTCGATCTGCGCTCTAATACTATGTTGAGAGGAATAATGACTCGTAGTTGACACTAGCCCTCTTTATTTATAATAATGGAGAGAATTTTCTAGAATATTACAAGGACTAATAAACCTCTCAATATGGAAGGGAGTTCTTCGCAATTGCTAGCAGTCTAGTAGGTGTTCTCTCCCCTTTGAAAGGGAATGAATCTAGATAGAAATGACATTTGATGGCTCCTCCATTTATGACACCTTGGGCAAGTAAGCTTTTTGCGTGATCATCAACCATATCTGGATGAGAGAAACATTTGTAGATGGTCTCCCAAATCCCGCTCTTTGGATCACATTTGGAAGGCCATCTACTTAGATGTTAGCTCCAAACTCAGATCCCTTCGAAATCAATCAGTCTCTAACACCCCCAAGGAACAGGTTCTTTGTTGCTTCCTAAGGCCTTTTGTCTGAAATCATCTCCCCCCCCCCAAGTGATGTTCTCCCCTTTTTTTCGGGCTCTTTGAACAATTGTTTTGTGCCTTTTGTTGTATTTTCTTTCTTCCGAGCTAGCCTTTCTTGAAAGACCTTAGCCTCTCCCCCCCCCCTTTCCTTTGTATATCCTTTCCACTCTTGGTAATGAATTTATTTATTAAAAAAGAGCAACCCAGTGCACGAGGCTCCTGCTACTGCAAGGTCTGGGAGGGGCAAGTGTGTACACAGCCTTACCCCCTGCTTTGCAGAAGAGGCTGTTTCCAAGTTTTGAACCTGTGACCAACAAGTTGCAATAGTGCAACTTAACCGTTGTGCCACAGGCTCGCCCACTTAATGAATTTATTTATTCATCCAAAAAAATAAACCCTAGAACTTAAGGACCTGTTTGGATTCTAACAACATCAATAAAACCCATTATTACACCACTAGGAAACAAATTAAAGAAAGAAAAAAATCCCCTCCATAAGTAAGCTGGAAAAGGAATCCTATCTAGACTCGGCATTGAAGAAACAAGATAATAAAAGGACTACTAATATGCTGGAATTTAAAATTCCTATTCCGGACATGATTACATGAATAAAAGAATTAAAAATTACTCCTAGGAAGTACCCATGATTCTGGTTTTGGATGAACCACAGAACACCAAGCTTAAGACTTGGCTGAACCCGAATACTGGTTCAAACTAAGTTAACTCAGAACCGCAAGGATGAGTTTCTGAGTCACTGAGTTAGGTTCTTTCTCCTTATTTGATTGATACTTTTAGAGTACCTTCTTTGATGCAGTAGTACCACCCTTGATGCTGATCTGCATCAATATGATTCTGGTACACAAGATTAAAGAAGGGCTAAATGACAAGTTAGAACCATGGATAATTGCCTTAGAATTTAAAGGATTTAAGATAAGCTGGTGTATAACAGTGTACATGGAGTGCAATTTTCGAAATAATAGGAGTAGAACTGGAAGGGCAGTGAAAACACTAATAAAGATATCTACCTCAAAAGTGAAGATTTCAGGTATCTAATTGGGACCATAAATAAAAAGGGAAGAATTAAAGCAGATATCACTCAGAGAATTGGAGGTAATTGAAGTGGAAACGAGCTTCTGGAATGTCTGATGATTGATGTATACCACTAGAAACTAAAAGGCAAATCCTATTAAACAGCTATACAACAAGCAACATCCTATGGAGAGAAATGTTTGTTGTTAGGTAAAGAGTGGACACATCCATAAGTGAATCTGAAACGAAAATCTTGAGCCAAATGATGAGTGTCAAGATTAGGAAGGGCAGAATTTTAAGAGTGAACAAAAGGGAAACTCTGGGGTTGTTCCGATAGGTTACAAAAACCAGGTGCAACAAGAAGTCAAGAACCATTAAATGTGCCATGGGGACTGATAGAGAAACTCCAGATTGTAGGTGTGAAAGGTTGATGGAGGCCAAAGATGACGTGGATTAAAGTGGTGAGCAAAAATATGATTACTCATGACCTAACACCAAAAAATGGTCTTGAGACAAAAACACCAATAATATTTGTGAATTAACAGTAGATACAAAGGAAGCTCGTTGGCCAACCCTATGCCAGTTGTACAGGTGGAGTGTAAGAGACCATGAGGAAGCATGACTGTCTGATTTTTTTCGAGTGTTCACAGTAACAGGTGGTGAATGATTCAGAGGTTTTCATTGGTTGGATGTCCTCACTAGAATGTTTGGGCATCGAGATGCCAATATCTTTCGTGTTTCTCCCATTCCCTTGTTTCTTTTAAAAATAACACATTCCATTGGAAACATATACCTACCGGTGCCATTGTGAAAAATGGACCTCACCTATGTGTAATGATTCTTTTAGTTGATCCGTATGTTTTTTAATGATTTTTTGAAAGTTCTACATGTCACATCATCTTTTCTATCCCTACCAATTTGGCATTCATTTAGGGGGGAAGAGGAGAGGGAAAGCAGTGTGATAATAAATGTTATTTTTTGCAAATAGTGAACTGGAGCAAACACGGTAAAGGGCTGGGGGTTCAGAAGTAGTTAGTTTCCTTTTCCTGCCATTTTTTCTTTATTTCGTTACTTGACATGAATATAAACAGATATGCACTATTTAAATTTTGTTAGCCTTAATTTCAGTTTCTGTTAATACAAGTAATCAAAATTCACTGGTACGCACTAATGTGTGGAAAATATAGAACTACACAACGACCTCAGCTTTCCTACCCTTTGTCGAAATAATAGATAAAGTTGTGACATCAACAACAATGAATTCAAATCAACAGCATAAACTTTGGCCCAGTATTCTTCTCAAATTCGTGCACATGGCAGCACTCAAGGTCATGGAAGATTGCTTTTCCTAAAACGATAGTTTCAGTTTTTCCATGGAAGAGTGGGCAAGGATTGGCAATTGAATTGGTTGAAGTTATTCAGGACTTGGTTAGTTATATAAGTCACATTGACAAATAAAAAGACAAATATATTAAGGCAAAAACCACTCCGTTGCCCTAAAAATAAAAATAGAGGGCCTTAGCCAATGCTGAAAGGCACTTTGACAATGCAAGAATATGGGGGTCTAGGTTGAAGTGTCCAACCCAAAAGCCTAGGTTATTAGGTGGAGAGAACAAATTAGTATATGAAGTCATCCAAAGTCTGAGTCAGCAAATGTGTTATTCCCAAGACCTCCCCACATGGCCTCTCTTTTGGCTGGCACTACACGTGGCACTTTTGTCTCTTATTTTTGGTGACTGTTAAATGATGTTAAAATTAGCATAGTGGGGTTGATAGCTCTGATGCCTTTCTTGAATTATCCAAGCCAAAACTTTGCTTTACTAGGTGGAGAGGCCAGTTGGTAGCCGATGTGGGATACTCCTAACAGCATGTTCTTCTAAACATTTTCAGGAAAACAACGGCATAAAGAACAGAACTGAAGGACTGTAGCAGAGCAATAATAAATTAACATTCCAAACATCACAGTTAAAATGCTTACTGTCTCGATGAAGAATTTGTTGTGGGAAGTCTGATCATCCCAGACCAGCAACAAAACCCTTACTCCTTCTCGGGACTTATACTTGAGCAATTCACCAAGAGTCAGATCCCCACCGTTCGGTAACGGCCGTGTTGGTTCTCTAACCAGCCTCACCTTGTGATAAATAGACCAACCCACAATATAAACCAAGTGATGGGCTTCCAATATGGCATGGCAGATGTCTTCCCAGCACTTTTCGTGTTGGAAAACCATCCCATTCTCCAATTCAATATCCGGAAGCTCCCTCTCCCGAACATGAGCGTCCTCATAGAGGGTCACTGAACATCCTTTCCTAACAGGGAAGTAAGTATTTCGAACACCCAAATGCTGGGGATCAGCAGCAATGCCTTGCTGGTACAGAGGATTACTCTCGACGGGCGTAAATTGCATCTCAAGGCGAAGAGCCGAATCAGGTTTTGGAGGCTTTCCATAGGGCCCGATCACCTTAAACCATCCTTGGATGAAATTTCCAGAAAAGATAATATGAGCAGGAACCAGAACGATTCCGATAAGCTGAGCGCCCAACAAATCGTTATCCTTGACCTGGAACTCGACATGCGTGACGGGATGAGCGAGAGGGATGTAGAACTTTTGGTTCCAAAAAGGGTTTTCAGAATTAGGAATAACTCTGGTGCTAGCGACCTTTACCCCACCTACAATAACAGTAACGTAAGGGTCGCTGGTCATGATTTGGCGGTGAGGTTTGTGTTTGCGGTTTCCATTTGCAGGAGAAACTCTGCAGGTGCAACAAGCGGCGAAGCAACGACGGAGATGCTCAGAGAATAAATCCATGTTAGGCAAGCTACAAGCTTCGATAATCTTCAGTTGGAGGTCGCCGTGGAGGTAAATCAAGTCCGAGTAATTGGTCTCCATTGAAGCAGAGGTAGCAATGTCTTTGTCGTCTGAAGCAGAAGCCAGGGGAGAGTTGCTGGTAGCAATTTCTTCTTCTGAAGCAGAGACCATGGGAGAGTTGCTTTTGTAGAAAAGCTTAGAACCAAGCTAAGAGGAATATAATCAATCATGATTCACGAGCATCCAGATAGCAACAAGCAAAGCAAAGCATATTGTCTCAATGAAGGAGAGAAACAAGAAGAAAGTGATAATTATGATTCTTTAGTTTTATTCTCTTTGATCTTTTTTTTAAATTTGGGGATAATTTTGGTAGTCACCGCAATCTGCAACCAAGCTTGACAAGTGGATAAGGCGGGAAGAGGACAGTTGCAAACTGAAACATGCAACCTACACACCTCTTCCTATTTTCAAATTTTCAAATTTTCAAATTTTCAAATTTGGAGAATTCGTTGCTTGGAATCAACTCCAGCACGTCTAGAGTTTAGATACGAAACAGGTATCCAGGACCAGGGGAGGTCGTGGGGTCATGGAGGTCCACAAGCCCTTACCTTGCGTTTCGGTTACAGGTCGTGCTCTCTCAGTATCACGTCAGTGCGGGCCACTGTGGTCTTTGTTTCTTCTCCGGGAGACCATCCAGAATCTACAATTTTGTTCCCAGGTCTGAGTTCTTTCTGTCTCTGCTTTTCAGCCTTGTGTCGACCCCGGCACCGCGGAACTCTGCATCGCGTCGACCCCGCCAACGCATCTCTGCGACCTTTCTCCGTTATCTAGCGCCATATCTGAATCGTGCATAGCGCCCAGCCCTGCCACGCCACAATACCTGAAGCCATCCCCAGCTATCTCCTTCCACTGCAACCCAGCCCTGCCATCGCAGTGCTTCCAGCACGCTTCGCCCACCACAGCTGCACCCAACCTACTCGTTGCCCCACTCCAATGCATCTCTGGTTCTGCGCAGAGATGCCCTCCATCAGCGACTCCAGCCTCCGCATCGCCTGGCCAGCCTTACTATCGTCAACCGCCCGCTCTGCCGCCATTGCTCCACAACGCACACAAATGGAGAATTTGGCCATCTTTTAGAGGCTTCCTGCTATGTTCTCAAAATAACCTCGTTGAGGGGTCAATTCGGTCAGATTTGAAACTGGCAGTAGATATTCTTAATGGGAAGATTAAGGGGCATGGAATGTTCAGGTTATCAAGAATGACATTTTATTACAAGCTGATCGAATGATCAAGAAAGAATTTAAGTATGTTTAGAGGAAAGTGAATAAACCGGCATATTATATGGCTTTCTTTGCTTCTTCAACGTAGGAATCAGTCATTTGCCCTCAAGAGTTCCCTCAATGTATTAGCAAAATAGAGTTCCCCCAATGAGCTGATCTCTTTGATAGATGGTGATGTTAAGAAGGTAATGTACTTAAGGATATGGTGAAATTATTGTAATGTCCTTGTTCTTTGTTTTAGTAGGAAATCAGTTTCACATAGGAGAACATTCTTCTACGTCTTTGGCCCGGGGATTTAGAATTTATTAAATGAAGAGAGAGAAAATGGATTCTAAATCCACGGATCGTTCTCGTATTTTCTTGTACGTGAACCTGAACCACTCTTCTACTTGTTTTAGGGTCTTCTTTTTCCTTTCTTCAGGTCTGTCCCAAGAAGGTTAAAGGTGCCACCTATTTCTGGTACATTTTTCTTCTCTTCTTCTAATACACACATATTACCTAGAAAAAAAAAAAAAGAAAGAAAGAAAGAAGAAGAGGCAGACTTTTAAAGTCTAGCATTAGGAGAATTGCCGGATTCGGCCCTTTTCATTGTTTTTTTCTCCCTCTCATGAATGTGGGCAATTGGGTTCTTTGCCATTCTCTCAACGTTTGAGCTCTCTATCTTCCATTAAGGCAGATGGTTAGAAGTGTAGGATTATTAGAATTGAGTGGAAGAAGTTGCTGAGGGTCCCACTACATTGAGAGGGAGACATGATAATGAGAAGAAGACTAACGGGGTGCTGGGTGCAAAAGTAGAGTAATTTTGGTATGTAAAAACAACAGCAGGAGAAGGAGAGATAAAAGTTCAAATGCAGGAGAGTATAAGAAAATTGAAATAGGAGAGTGTCAGTAAATATAGGCTAAGTGTAAGGGTGTGATAGTAATTAGCCTACAATTTTATGTTGATAGAGAATTTCTCCTCACACATTGAAGAGATTCCTCTTGTCAATCATAATCTCTATTCTATCATACAAAATCAAAAACTCATCGCGATATAAAGAAAGAATCTCTCTTCTTCTACTATTTTTGTTGGTAGTTCTCTGTGTGGGTAAAGTTTTTCCCCTCCATTAATAAGGAGTGCCTCTGCTATTCTGAAATTTAAGGCCCGCTTTCTTTCATCATGGCTTCTGAATGAGGACCTTTGCCATTACCCCCTCCCCCACTATTACCAGACCCATCTCCTCCAATAGATGTTGTAAATGATGATACATTATCAGAAGATACAGTGTAGGATTAAAATCTCTAACAAGTTATCCATAAACCTAATAGATCACCATAGAGATTGAGAACACCAAGAACGAGGGACAAAACTATAAACAATAAAGCATACCCTATTTGGGATCCATTGTAAAACCAAATGTAACAAAAAACCTTTTGATCCACGTAGCAAAGTAATTCTCCTCTATTTCCCTATGATGCCTTACTAGATGAGGAACTTGAACACACAAGGGAGGAAGCCATAAAAAACCTTGTCTCTTTTTTTTTTCTCCTCTCTCTCAAGATTGCACGTAGCGAATAAGATTAGGGTTAAAGAAGGGACATCGTTCTCTATTTATAAAGTTTCCTAATGGACCCACTTATTACAAGTCCAATGGTTAACTAAAGCCCATACCAGTCAGCCCATATTAAATTAATTAAAGCGCGTATGTCTAATTTAATTAGAATAAATAATTAGCCTGATTTTATTAAAGCACAAAAACTTAATTAATACAAACCCAAATAAGAAATACCTAATATTCTCCCACTTGTGCTATAATAATTGCTATCAATTTTTCACAACTTGTTTTGTCCTTGAAAAAAATCTCAGGCTAATCATCATCTTAATGTGTGCGCCATTAAAATAGTCTAAAGATATCTCTAAAAGTCAATCCCGTTCTATAGAGTCTGAAACATTGAATCATGACAATAACGAACCTTCTATGGTCATAAGAGCTCTCAACTCTACTGATATGGATTCAATATGATAGTATGGCAACTGGATAACACCCATATAATGGTTTCATATGTGTTATCCCATTTTCAGTCCAATTTTCTTTCTCTTAAGTGGTACAACCACACTAGAGAAAATTCCTTATAATTCCAATTAACCTGTGTGTTATCTTTAATATTCTTGAGTTTTACTTTATGTTTATAAGACATACCTTAAGGCTAATAATAAAATGCCCCAACTATTGCTCTAGGTTAACACATACCTTAAGATTTCAAAGTTCATATATATATATATATATGCCTGTAGACACCAAATTTTGTCAACCCCCGGCAATGATGACAATATGAAGAATTACATGTTGGATATTTTAGACTTGGAGAATTTTCAAACTTAGAGTAGAAAATGACAATTTTTTCCTATAAACTTCCAAGAGAAAATGTTTTCAAAAATTAGAATTTGATGTTGTGGATTATTGTTGTTTGTCCCCTCAAGTCGGACATTATACTTTGATGCGAGAACTATGCGAATCGACGCCCGATTCTCTCTTTCATTATATGATCTGGGTCCCTACTTTATACATATTTTCATAAAGGTTCTCAGTCGAGACTATAATCGTGTCTTACATCATTGGATAGTGCTCAGAATGAGCTTTTTAACGACATATTACACGTCGAATTCCGACAAACGGTTTGAAAGATATGAACCCCAAAAATTGACTCCAAAGTTCGGTATCAGATTCCATTCCGAGCAATCAAGGAGTGCCACATGGCGCCCAAAACCCTTTGTCTAAAGCAAGCCTTTTTGGACAATTCTCTCTAGTTTTTTAGTCCCACATCGGAAATAAGAGAGAATTATCTAAAATCCCAAGGCTATAAGTGTCACACCCCGTTCACACTGAACCAGGCCAGTGACTGGGTTAACACCGGTTAACCCAAACCTGCCAGGATCATCTGATACTGTATTCCACCACAGCATACACATAACTAATAAAAACTTGTCAGATCAGCGGAAGACTAAGTTTTACCTGTGAATAGTCCTATAATACTTGATACCCGAATTGTGATACAATAGTTATAAACATGTGGGCCCGAAGGCATGATATTTACACAATAAAAGTACAATTCACATATCAAGTACATAAAGGAAACCATCAAAATAATCAGAGTACACAGCTCGGCTCGGTATCAAAGGCTAGAGCTCAACTCGGCATCAAGGTTGGAGCCCAACTCAGCATCGCATGGTAGAGCTCAGCTCGACCTCAAAAGTGGAGCTCAGCTCGGCCTCAGAACTATGGTCCCGCAGCACAGCTCTCGCACGAGCAGTCAGTGCCGTGCTTTAACTCCTCAGGGGCCCACCAGTCCTCTTCAAGGAACTCGACTGTGGGACCCACCCCGTGCTCCTCAGATGTATGACCTGCAAAATCATCTAAAAAGGGGCCCCGGTGGTACATTCAAGAGGGCCAATCGTACTGCTTTTAAATTGTTGAAGTCAACACCTTTAATTTCAGTCATCTACTTTTCTGTTGAGAGCCGGTGGACGGCATTGTTTTTACTTTTCCGAGAACTCACGGTGGGCCTTCTCTGACAGCCCTATGGGCGTATCGCGGGATGGAGTTTGCTGCTCCTACCCGGAGTATACGCGCACTGTGGCTGTAGTAGCACTAAACCGAAGACTTAGTAATGTTGCTTAGGTGGATGTGATTTAAAACGTAATGCATGACATGTAGTACATATGATTGTGTTTTGCTGTGTGGACTGACCCGTCAGACGTTATGTCTAACCGCCATAGTGACCTGACAACCGTGACCATTGCTTCCCCCCAAATGGTAACCCAATACCTTAACTCCTGTTGGGAAGGGTCGTAGCACGGGACGATGAAAATCCTAAACCGCATGCTCCTATATGACAATAGTACGATTGCATAGTGCCACCGCGTCCCATACCACGGGCCACCAATGCACTCGTTTCCAAGCTGACTACGGCATCTAGTTTATTAATGCATTATGCACCATGATGTAAACATCCATCACATAATCATCTCATCACTTGGCATTTAGAAAGTAACATAGCACACATGCATAACAAAGTGAGGAATGACTAATCTACATAGCATATTCATGATGGCATGACTAGACTAGATACATTTAAATGAATGCCAAACAATGCCTTGAAACAAGGTCAAACGTCCTCTCCCCACTTACCTGTAGTGTACAAGGATTCCCGTTCGGTACGGAAGAGATCCGGTACGAAACGCGTAGGATTCGGTGAACCTGACATGATCGAGCGGAGTTAGTACTTCACCATTTTAGGATCAAAATTAATGAGATCTGATGACAAAAT
>NC_056557.1:27131930-27135424 GCF_013358625.1 Macadamia integrifolia | reverse complement strand
TTTGAATGTGTAATCCTTCCTTGAGCCGGGAGACCTAGTCCAATTCGGTTCGATATTGGGCTTGAAACACAAGGGTTCTCTCCCCTTGTTTCTTGATTAAAGCCGGATTTAAGGTATTTTTCTTCTCCTAATTGCAATTTAGAACTAGTTTATCTAATTCAATAAATTAGTTTCTAATTTATTAATATATTATTTATTTAGATTAATTATGTTTAATTAGTTTCAGTTTGGTTCAATACGGTTTATTAGATGTGAATTGATTTATTCCGGTCCAATCAAAGGTATTTAGGTTTAATTGATTCTTTTAGATTAATTACGTTTAATTGGTTTTTTTTTTTTTTTTAATTTTTTTTTGTTCTTTTAATCTAGACCCTTAGATTAGGATCTCAGCACTAACCTAATCCCCATCTCTACTCTTCTTTTTCTTCTCCAAACAGACTACCCGCCCCTTTTCACCTTTCTCCTCCTTTCTCCTTTCTTCTTCTTCTTCTTCTTCTTCTTCCCTGCTGCTGCAACCGAACCTGCACCTCTTCTTCTTCCCTGCTGCTGCAGCCGAACACCTCTTCTCCTTCTCTCCTTCTTCTTTTTCTTTTCTGTTCCTTGCTGCTGTATCCACGAACCTGCAACCAACTATTCACCTCCTTCTTCTTCTTCTTCTCCTCCTCCTCCTCCTCCTCTTCTGTTCCTCCTAACCGAACCCACTTCCCCTAGCCCTTCTTCCTTTCCTTCTTCTTCTTCCCTGTAGCAGAAAACTAGTCCCCTCTTCTCCTTCTTCTTCTTCTTCTTTTTCTTCTTCTTCTTCCTCTCTTCTTTTCTCTTTTACTATGGCCGAAACCCATCTCCTTCTCTTCTATCTCTTTTTTATTTTCTTTTATTTTTTTTTTGTTCATTTTTCTTTTGGTTATTCATTCCAATTTTTTTATTTATTTATTTTTGTAATTCAAATTGTAATATGCCCCCCAACCCCTATCATTGTGTGATATTTCTCCTATTTCACCTTTGCCTTCGCCATGTTTCAATTAATTCGTCGTGTTTCAATTAATACTTTTAAGGGATTCCATATGGAGTCCTAAGGTCACTCTAATCCAGCCCCTTAGGATCAAGGGCTGAAACCGATTGGGTTTTGCTCATTATTTTTGAATCATATGATAACCATAGGGTTTCACTAATTTCTTTTAAATTAGGGTTTTGAATCAGCAAATGGGTCTATGGGCCGTAGTCTAGGACGTAGGTTAGTACGGGCGTGGCTGGCCCCCTCTTAAACCGGCTCGTAGCATTAGGTGCGTTACTTGGGTTCTCGGGTTGATAAAAATGAACCCATTTCGGTCCATTTCTTTTCATCTCAAATAGTGTGTCCCTTTAGAATTAATTGTATATTTAATTTAGATTCGGATATCTTGCCATATTGATAATCATTAGATTTAGATAGGTTAGCCAATATCATGTTTGTCATGCTTCGTGTTTATTAACATGTTTTTGATACTTGATGATTCGATGTTAAAGAGCTTAATTTATTTTAGGATTAATTCAAAATAAACATAATTAGGGCAATTAGGTTTCATAATTTATTTAATTAAACCATAGGTTAGTTTAATATTCCTAAACTAGATTAGGTAGACTAGTAAAATGCTTCTATTTAATGTAATTAGCCCATTTAACTTTTATAATTTAATAAGGCCCCATTTAATTTAAAAATCTTTTTACCAATTAGATTAAGTAGGATTGCAATAACTTATTTCACAAATTACTAGGGATTGGGTTTAATCATTTTAATTAATTCAATTTAGGATCTCACAAATTCATTGATCATCCATCTAGGTCAGGCTCAATTAATCGAATTAGTTTAATTTAGGGTTTCATAAGTTGCTAAACTAATCCTAGGTTTAGGCTTATTTAATTAGCTTAATCTAAGACTCATAATTCATTGATTAAATCATTTAGGGTTTTTAACTTTTAATTAGCATAATCATTTCATTATTTGCATCATAACCTAGCTAGCTTAATTTAGACACTGGGCTTAGGGTTTCACATGTCATGCTTAGATACTTAGTTTAGGGTTTTCAGTGATCTAGATTTAGGACTAGTTAGTAGGGTACAAATAAACTTTGGTCAAACAAAAAGAGACTGGCCTTAGGGCCGAGCAGACTGGATGCTTAACACCTTCCCAGTCTGTCACTTGACACTTGTCCAGAATCTTGGTGCAAATCAACCTTATCCATCAGAGTCATTAGTCTCTCTCCCTTAATTGGGGGAGACATTTATGGGTCCTAGACCCTTTCTAGTTGGTGACTCCCTTCTACCCATAACGTGTATCCCCCCTTGACATTTGATGACTAGCGTGTGTATCCACGTTACGCGCCATATCACGATCTCGGCGGAGGTCCATGATACCTACAATAGGAAACATTTTTTTAAAAACTTTTGCATAAAGAATTTGTTAAAGAAAGCTATTGATAACATGTATTATGCATAAACACTAAATTTAAGATATTGCACTAAGAATTCAAGGTTTGTAGTTGTCCCATAAATGTAAAATCCTTGTTCCCAACATTGATTTCCACTTTAGTTAGAGAGAAATATGGCTGGCAGAAACTTTGGAATAAAAACCCCTCAAAAAATCGTGTTTTTCTGAAAAATTACCCATCTTGGCCATTATATAACCGCAGTGCACTGTATCGGTACATACCGATACGTATCGATAGATACATATCGATACATACTGATATATACCGAAACGTACATTTCACCTCGAATTTATATTTTTTCGTAGATTCGTATCAATGCATATCGTATCGTATCGATGTGTATCAGTGGTGTATTGATGCATATTGGTATGTATCGTAGGATATATATCGATACGAAAGGATTTTAAAAATTCCATGTATCGTATCGGTGTGTATCGTATCGATCGGCTAAATTTAAGATACATATCGGAGGGTATCGTATCGATATCGGAGACACTATAAACCATGCATACCGGTACCATGATCGTTGTGTGTTTTGTTATGTAAGATGGAATCCGACGTGGCCGAGGTGGTATCGATGCCGTGCTTGCCTTATGTATGTTGCAATCATGCATTGATTACGTGCATTAGAGTTAATTATAGTCGCGGGTTACACTTTGTGGCCAAGGTCTCGCCGGCATCGTGTACCCCTGGACTACATTTGGAAATGGATAATTCATGGCCGATGATTTGTACCGGTGTCGCATAATCCATACTTAACTGTGATATACATGCTAGATTAGGTAAACGGTCTTAGGTTACACTTTGTGGCAAAGGTCTCGTTGGTATCATGTACTCGGGACTATATTTGGAGAAGAATTACAATTTGTAACGAGGTCTTGCTAGTATCGTGTAATTGTATCACTATGAAGGCATGTAGAATATATGTGGTTAGGTATCACTACCTATGCTACGAACCCTTACCAACAGGGGTTGAGGTGTTGGATAACCCACCATGGCATGTTCAATGTGCCTATCCAGAATGCCACA
>NC_056557.1:27113122-27131910 GCF_013358625.1 Macadamia integrifolia | reverse complement strand
ATTTAGGATCTCACAAATTCATTGATCATCCATCTAGGTCAGGCTCAATTAATCGAATTAGTTTAATTTAGGGTTTCATAAGTTGCTAAACTAATCCTAGGTTTAGGCTTATTTAATTAGCTTAATCTAAGACTCATAATATATTAATTAAATCATTTAGGATTATTCAATTAGCGTAATCATTTCATTATTGGCATCATAACTTAGCTAGCATAATTTAGACACTTGGTTTAGGGTTTTCACATGTCATGCTTAGATACCTAGTTTAGGGTTTTCAGTGATCTAGATTTAGGACTAGTTAGTAGGGTACAAATAAACTTTGGTCAAACAAAAAGAGACCGGCCTTAGGGCTGAGCAGACTGGGTGCTTAACACCTTCCCAATCTGTCACTTGACACTTGCCCATAATCTTGGTGCAAACCAGCCTTATCCATCAAAGTCATTAGTCTCTCTCGCTTGATTGGGGGAGACATTTATGGGTCCTAGACCCTTTCTAGGTGGCGACTCCTTTTTACCCATAACGTGTATCCCCCCTTGGCATTTGATGACCAGGGGATACTATCTCATCTCATTAGGGTCGAACCCCAGCGTGTGTAAACGTGCTACGCGCCATATCGCGATCTCGACGGAGGTCCATGATACCTATAGTGGCGACTCCACTGGGGACATCAGACTCTTGATTGATCATTGATTGTATAGCTTTGTTTGTACCTTATTGTTTGTATATTGACATGTTATTTTTCACTTTTCATCACTTGCATACACTTCTTGCATTGAGCACAGCATGCCTTACCCTTATTCACCCCGTGGTGTAGCTGCCAGGGTCCCTCACATATGTTTGGGCTACCCCCAGTTACATCACACCCGTTGATACCGTGCCATTTAGGTCTGGAATACGGAACTTATCGGCGAGGGTGTTACCTTGCATGCTTGAGGGAGATCGCACGCATTTAGGTGTGCCCAAAGAGACGCTATTGGTTAACACTCTGAGATCGATCTGCTCGAGCTATTCCCCTATTGGTATAACAAAGGGACCACGTGCCTCTGATTCATTCCGTGTATACAGGTGATAGGTATATCGGTCTTGTCAAGGTAGCCTTACCGGTCCTAAACCTAGCCAACATGCATCATGTACTTGGACATAGAACCAATGACTAGGATCAACACAACTAATGTAATATTGTTTGCGGTTCATGTTGCAACCCCTTGTAGTCATTTTTTACCCGTCTCAATCTACCATCCACTAATGGAAGGATTGGATTTATCATTAACATTAAAGGTGCCAGTGTTTATAACTACACCAGTTGTTGATTCTTACAACTGCACCGTATGATTGGTACCGTGGCTATATGCTAACACCACCAGTCCGATGTGGTATAGGTCTCAACCTGGTAAAGGTTTCACACATGCTACCTCGATGTCAACGGTGGACCCAAATTCGTCCACCACGGTTTTTTATGATTGATTCAGTGTAGAGTCGCCTACATAAGTGTTCTTACAGGAACCACCCTTGCTTGATCCATCACTTAAGAGTCTCTTCAACTTAGGCACACTTCTTTAAGTATGCCACTAAGTTGATGCCACTCTCATTTGAGCTAACTCTTGTTTGGTCTGGTCGTCCTTGTTTGCGTATGTTTGGCTAGTCTTGTGTTCAAGTAGGAGAGTGTTGTGTATTGCCATCTCACCATCTATATTTGTCCTTTTCTGGTACCAGTCAATGCCGCCAACATCTTACCCCAATCAGCCTTTCTCGTTCATCCCACTTAGTTGGGATTGTCCTAGCAACCTCTCAGGACCATCATTCAGTGGTTCTCGATGGCATGCATTCCTCCATAACCACCTTTGGATAACATGGATGGTCGAATGGCCAAGCTAGAGGAAATGATGGCCAACCTCACGGAGGTGGTACGCACGCATATGGTCGCACCAAGGGAAGAGGTTCTGGATCAATGGAGTCGCCCTCAAGCTCCTAGGTTTGTTCCCCAACCTCCCTACCCGACCGAGGATGAGTATGACTTCTATGTCATGCTCCTGCCGCCAGGGCAGTTGAGGATCAAGAGAAAAAAGAATTAAAGGATCAGGTCAACCGTTTGGAGCACATTATAAGGAATATGAAAGGGGCAGAAGACCAAAATTTTGAAACTGAGGGGCTATGCTTTTTTCCCCAAGCAATCTTGCCATAAAGGTTTAAGTGGACATGTGACAAGTTCGATGGAACTGGGGATCCCCGTACCCACTTGAAGTCTTTCATTAGACAGTTGAGATAAAGAGGTTCACAGATGAAATGTTGGGTCAAGCTTTTCAATTCTCTCTAACCGGTGCGGCTCACCATTGGCTTATGTCTTTAGACAAGGCATCCTCTCTCACTTGGGAGGACATTATAAGAGCTTTCACTAAACAGTATGGCTACAATACTAAAGTGGAATTAACAAGAAGAGAATTGAAAACGACAAGGCAAATGCCGAATGAAGTGTTCACTAAGTATTTGAGGCGTTTCTGTGACAAAGCATCCATGATGAGGGATCGACCAAGTGAGCGAGATCAGATTTCCATGATCATGAGGTCGGTGTGTGGTCCCTACAAGGATGTGTTGTTTGACCAGGAAATATTGACATTTGATGGACTCAGAATGGCAGCCCAGCAGGTCGAAGATGCCCTCGCCCAAGAAGAGCCCCCCAAGTACAGCAAACTTGCTAAGGAGGCTAGTAGTAACAGAAAACCTACTACCTAATAGAGGAATTCGGGCTCTAATGCCATGATGGCTATTCTTCCCACAACGCCAGCCTTGCCTACTCCGGCAATGCCATTTGTGATTGAGCAAGGTGCAACCCCCGCTCCCCGTCGTCCTCGAAGGTAGTTCACTGACTTGGGGACTTCTTTGAGTTCAGTTTTGAATCGTTTGCTTCAGGCCGGTCTTATAGTCAAGCCAGAGCCTAGACCCTTACTTGAGCGGAAACCTGATTGGTTCAATCCAAACCTGTTTTGTGACTACCATTCTCAGCAAGGTCACACAATAGATAGATGTTACAAGTTGCAGGAGGCAATCCAAGATCTGCTTGATGCAAAGAAGTTTGAAATCCGGGTCAAACGACCCAATGTTGCCACAAATCTCCTTCCTCAGCATCGAACAGTTAACGCCTTGTAGGAAGATTTAGGAAATTTGACCCGACTTCCCTCATCATTTTTATATCAATGAAGAGTAGCCAAGCAGAGGCGACCAACGTTGGAGATCTTAGAGGATTTACTTTCCCCCTTCTGGCTGATGTTGTCACTTCTAGTTTAAAAGAGCCTGTAAAGTCAGAGTTGAAGGAAGACCTAGATGTTAGCGGTCTCTTCGATGAGGAGATTATGATGATTGGTGGGGCCAATGAATCTGAGATACCTTCACCCCACTTGTTGATTCATCGTGTTGAGGGCGTCATTCCTAACTGGAGCTATTTGGATGAGTTTGTTTACCCTGAGGAGCTGAAATTTATACCTGAAGAGTCAGCCATGTCTGGGCCTAAGTCCTTTAAGTTTGTAGGCAGTCCACTAGTTGTTTCTCCTTCTATTTCTCTCCATGTTAGAGAAGGTATTTCCACTTATGCAGTGTCGGTTCCAGTCGGAGCTAAGTTTGATGTAATTGTCCCAGTTATTAATGAAATTAATTCTTTCGAGTATATTGCTTCTTCCTCTTCCCTATCCCCTCCATCTCCTGATGATGAATGTTGCGATGAACCATCGCCTGAATTTCTCAAATCATTAAAAGCTTTAAAGGAAAAGAAGGCCAAACCTATCTGTGAGGATTTTAGACTGATAAATTTGGGGTTAGAATATGATCCCCAGGAGGTTAGACTTGGCATGTCCCTTGATGAGCAAGAGACAACCCAATTAATCGAGCTCTTAAAAGAATTTGAGGAGGTGTTTGCTTGGTCATACGCTGATATGCCCAGTATTGATGCTAGCACAGTTCAACATGATCTCCCTCTTTTCTCTGATACAAAGCCGTTCCAACAAAAGATTCGGCGTATGCGTCCGGATTGGGCTTTGATGGTAAAAGAGGAGATTGCCAAGCAACTCAGTGTAGGGTTCATTGAGGTAACGAGGTATATTGAATGATTGGCAAATGTCGTAGTTGTACCAAAGAAGGATGGTCGGATCAGGGCATGTGTGGATTATAGGGACATTAATAGGGCAAGCCCCGAAGATAATTTTCCCTTACCACACATCGATCTTTTAGTGGATAATACTGCGGGGCAAGCGCTTCTATCATTCATGGATGGGTTTTCTGGTTACAATCAGATCCAAATGAATCCCAAAGATAAAGACAAGACTTCTTTCACTACGGATTGGGGCACTTATAGATACAGGGTGATGCCTTTTGGTTTGAAAAATGCCGGTGCTACCTACCAAAGGGCCGCCACCACTATCTTGCATGATTTGATACACAAAGAAGTGGAGGTGTATATAGATGACATGATTGTCAAGTCGATTAATCAAGAAGGGCACTTTAAGGCTTTGAGGGTTTTCTTTGACAGGATCAAGGAGTTCAAACTGAGAATGAACCCACAAAAATGTGTATTTGGGGTGCAGGTGGTATGCTTTTGGGGTTCATGGTAAGTGAGAGAGGCATTGAGATTGACCCATCCAAAATCAAAGCGATAACAGAAATGTCACCTCCTCAAACGGAGAAGGAAATTCGAGGGTTTTTAGGAAGGATCCAATACATTAGTCGGTTCATTTCTCAACTAACAACCATATGTGAGCCGATTTTCAAATTACTGAAAAAGGATCAACCTAAGAGGTGGAATCCTCAGTGCCAATTGGCTTTTGATCGCATCAAGAGCTACCTGGTAGACCCACCAATCCTCATTCCCCCTACTCCCAGAAGGCCATTGTTGTTGTATCTCTCTGTAGTAGACACCTCCATGGGATCCATGGTGGCTCAGCAAGGTCCAGATGGGCATACAGAGCAAGTAATTTATTACCTTAGTAAGAAGTTCACAGACTATGAGACAAGGTACACAACCCTGAAGAAGACTTGTGCAGCTTTGGTTTGGGCAACAAGGAGGTTGAGACATTACATGTTGACCTATTCAGTCTTTTTGGTATCCAGAATGGATCCCATCAAGTATCTTTTTGAGAAACCCGCGTTGACGGGCAAATTAGCACATTGGTTATTGCTCTTAGCGGAGTTTAACATTGTGTATGTCACCCAAAAGTCCATCAAGGGTAGTGTCATCATTGAACACCTATCCGCACATCCAGTTGTTGATACAAGGCCTTTGAATGACATATTTCCAGATGAAGATGTAGTTTCTGTTGAGGTTGAAGATGAGGTTGGCATTTGGCAAATGTTCTTTGATGGAGCCACCAATCACAAAGGATGCGGAGCCGGAGTTCTACTTATAACTCCTGAAGGGTTGAACATGCCCATGGCATATAGGTTGGACTTTGAGTGCACCAACAATATGGTCGAGTATGAAGCTTGCCTCATGGGATTGAAAGCAGCCATCTCTATTGGGGTCAAAAGATTGGAAGATACGGAGATTGGTCGATTGTCATATGCCAAGTCCAAGGTAAGTGGAAAACAAAGGAGGAAAAGTTAAAACCATACCAAGGGTGTGTAGAGTCTCTAATGAAGCTATTCACAGAAATTAGTTTTGACTATTTCCAGAGGGACAATAATAGGTTTGCCGATGCTTTGGCTACTCTCGCATCGATGGTTGATTTTGGTCCTAGTGAGCAAATACAACCATTCATTATAGATCGGAGAGATCATCCTTCACATCAAGGCTTCGTCAATGCCCTGACAGTAGATGGTAGGCCTTGGTTTGCTCATATTATGGATTTTATCAGAGAGGGGAAGTACCCTGCAGATGCTACCCAAGGAGATAAAAGGTTCCTGAGGCGTTATGCCACCCAATTCATATTACACGAAGATATTTTATAGAAGCGATCTTTTGATGGTGTACAACTGGTGTGCGTGGATGAAGATCAAGCACAAACAATCTTGAAGCAAGTACATCAGGGAATCTGTGGCCCTCGCATGAATGCTCGTATGTTGGCTAAGAAAATTCTCTGCTTAGGGTGTTTTTGGAATACACTAGAAGCCGTTTGCACAGAATTTGTGAAGAAGTGCCATAAATGTCTGATTTTTGCCAACCTCATCCCTGTGCCCCCAACAGAATTGCACACGCTGAGTTCTCCGTGGCCTTTTTCCACTTGGGGTATCGATGTGATCGAAAAAATTAACCCCAAAGCTTCGAACGGGCACGAGTTTGTGTTGGTAGCTATTGATTACTTCACCAAATGGGTAGAGGCTCAGTCATACGCAAAACTCACAGCTGCAAAGGTAGCCAAATTTTTGCAAGAACATATCATTTGCCGACATGGGATGCCCCATGAGGTGATTTCTGACTAAGGTCAACATTTTAGGGGCAAGACACAGGAGTTGTGTGAGCAATTTAGGATTGCAAGGCACAGGTCTTCTCCTTATCGCCCTCAAACCAATGGAGCGGTTGAAGTGGTAAACAAAAACTTGAAGGTCATACTCCAAAAGATGGCTAATAGGAACAATGATTGGGCTGACAAATTACCTTATGCCTTATGGGCTTATCGGACATCTATTAGAACTCCAACTGGGGTAACTCCGTACTCTTTAGTATATGGGATGGAAGCAGTCCTCCCGGTTGAGCTAGAGGTCCCCTCTCTTAGAATCCTCATAGAGAGTCAGATTCCAGAAGTGGATTGGCTCAAGTCAGGGTACGAGGAGTTGAACCTCATTGATGAAAAAAGGATGAAGGCAATGGACAACATGAAGAAATATCAACTGCAAGTTGCAAGGGCTTTCAACAAAAAAGTCCACCCACGTTCCTTGGAAGTTAGAGATTTGGTTTTAAAGGAGTAGAGAGCACCCATTCATGACCCGAGAGGCAAGTTTAGGCCAAACTGGAGTGGCCCTTTTGCGGTGAAGGAAATCCTCCCGGGGAAGGCAATACGCCTTGTAGATCTTGATGGTCAAGAACTGCAGTACCTGACCAACTTAGATCAGCTGAAAAAGTATTATGTTTAGCCTCCGCATTCAAAAAAAGAAAAAGAAAAAAAGGGGAATGCAATGAAGGAAAACTGCCTTTGAGGCATGAACTATGCTCGACTTGATTCCTAAAATTTTTAGGATTCGTAGGCAGCTTGAAAGTCAGAATTGAGCTCGGTCAATTTCCGCCACACCTCATAGCGGGTTGGACCTAATTTTTCATTTTTAGCTATCCCTTTCCCCTTTCAGACAAATGGTTTCTCGCTACTCTTATCATCAGGAGGTCATCGAGTCCAACTAAGAACTCTTTCCACCGTCTCTCAAATTTGGCGGATTCCAAAGAGTTTGCATCTTTAGTCCTTTTTTTCAAAATGACTATTTTGATTGACGTGATTTCACCCGTGAACTCGTCATCCTTGCAAATAATTGTCTTGATCTGGCTCGAAGACTCCATCTACCGTTCTCCTATTCGACGGTTCCGAAGAGTTTTCAATAGCCCCTCTTTTAGCTTAACTTTTTCTTTAGTCAGCGTGATCCCTCTCGTGAGGTCGCTATCCAAAGTAGTATCCTTACTCTACCCGTGGCAGAACCATCGGGTTAGTTTCCTTCGGTTTGTGTGTCTTAACATCTGTTTTAGTTTAGGGTTTGGGCCCAGACATGATTGCAGTCATCTGAGAGACCAATCTTACATTTTCTAACTTGGCTCAAAGGGTTCTTAGCTTTTGCAAATGACAAGCGAAAAAAAAGAATCAATATACTTTTGGTGGATGTGTCATATGATATTTTCCTATAAGTTGTTCCTTTCCTTAACTTACATTTTACGATGTACCCAGGAAATCCTAGTTGTGTTTTGTTGCTCCCATTATTATCATGGATGTTGCTTTCCACCGATGGATGGTAGCAATGAGGGACGACGACCCTGAAGTCCTTGAAGAAGTGCACCTTTATGCACTCTTTCAGCTCCAGCACATCAGTCCATGTCGTGCTTTGATACATGAGGCATCTCATTTCTGGATCTGAGAACTTCATGTTTTTTTATTCGGAACTGTGGAAATTTGCCCTACTCTGGAAGAATTTTGAGCTTGTCTTGTTTACAATCATCGGGGAGATGTTTTTCGCCCAACACTGCAACCCGTTAGCTTGATAGAAATTTGAAAATTTTTTGGTTGGAGTGCTAAAGAGGCGAGGCGTTTCATGGCAAGTGATCGAATCAATCTTTATGCTATTATCCAGGAGTTTGCCCCATTTCGATCAAATACTGAAAGCTTTAGGGTGCATCAAAGGAATGCTTTCCTTTTTTGCATGATCACTCGTTATCTGTTGCATTCCCCCAAGTGTGGAGGCTTACCCATTATCATCAACGTCATCCGGAAGTTGTGACATTATCCCTACTGTTTTGGCAGAGACTTTGAGAGGACTTGATATTATGACAGGTCGTCGAAATTTTCGCACCAGTGACTTTAATGGGTGCTTCGCCCTCCTCCAGGTATGGTTAGTCAAGTGCCTTCAATTGGTCCAACCTTTGGTTACAGCTCATTTGGAACCGTTTCAGTATTTCAAGCGAATTCAGACCTTTAACTACCACGATGCAACAAATTGGCCTGAGTGACTGGGAGTCCTCATGGAGCGAAGTATCAGGTGGGAAGTCCATTGGTGGTCAGTTCGGAACCTTGTTTTTCACACTTCTGGCTGTGAGTATGTCAGGTTGTTAGGCATATCCCATATCTCCTTCTACATACCGGCTCGCTTCATGCGTCAATTCGGTTTATCTCAGGGTGCTCTAGGGGATGTGGGTACCGCGCCTATCACAAAGGCTTTAACAGAAGGTTTGGTGAATTCCATTGTAGCCTCATGGAACCATTTGGCTCGCCTAGGTTAAGTTTGTTAAATTGAAGATCTTTTGGTTTGGGCAGCATTTACTGAGGAGTCGTTCCCCACCTTTCTGCTTTTCAAAACTTGTAGTAGTCGTGGCGCCATTTTTTTCCCTTTCAATGAAAAGATTTTGTCCTTATGATGATCAATTTACTAACAAAATTCTCCTTCATGAACATATAGGCTTTGTGTGTTTTTACTAACCATTAAGCTTCGTATGATGGTGCGCTTTCCAAGCCCCTTGGCTTTCGGATCTAGACCTCTCGTAGATTCGGCATGTGATGGCATCTCGAACACCATTGCGATCTCTTAAATTCAATGCAGTTGTTTGTTGCTAACTTTGCTAAGCTTCATGTCCTTATTCAGGTATTTGAGATCCAGAATCTCCCAAGTTTTCCTTTGCTAATTCCAATGTAGGTGCACAACCAAACACATCGTTGGTACCAACTTTTTGAGAATCCTTAGGATCACAACCGAGCACCGTTGTTGATCCCAGTTGAGCATCGTTGTGCGAGGATGATCATCCCTTTCAGAGAATCCCAAGGTTCATAGTCGTGCACGACTGGGTGGACTATCCGCACCAATTTGTCGAGAATCCTTAGGATCATAGCTGAGCACAGCTATCGATCCCAGCTGAGCACTGCTGCGTGAGGACTATCCACACCAACTTTTTGAGAATCCTTAGGATCACAATCGAGCACCGTTGTTGATCTCAACTTAGCACCGTTGTGCGAGGATAATCATCCCCTGCAGAGAATCCCAAGGTTCATAGTCTTGCACGACTGCCAATATGGACTATCCGCACCAACTTTTTGAGAATTCTTAGGATCACAACTGAGCACCGTTGTTGATCCCAGCTGAGCACCGCTGTGCGAGGATGATCATCCCCTGTAGAGAATCCCAAGGTTCATCTCACGTGCCAAGGACGAGAGTCCTCACGAGCTTGTATCCAGCTCACCGCTGTGCGTCACGAGAATCCTTGACAGACGCGGCTAGTCTTTTTGGCATCATACAGTTTGGGCATTACCTCTATATTGACCAACCACGGCAGGTTTTCAATTATAGTAGCACCCACATGCTACCTGATTTCACATGTGTTATCGATCGATATTTCCTACCTCTGGTCTTATCGCTTGTTTTGTATTTGCATTTGCACCTCCGCCATCCTTAAGCCAGATGTCGGTAGTATATTGCTCTTGGTGACAAAATGGTGTGTTCTTTTCTTTGTCTTTTGACTGTTACACAGGTCTCGGTCAAAGAGGGTCAATCTGTAGACACCGAATTTTGTCACCCCCCGGCAATGATGACAATATGAAGAATTACATATTGGATATTTTAAACTTGGAGAATTTTCAAACTTAGAGTAGAAAATGACCATTTTTTCCTATAAAATTCCAAGAGAAAATGTTTTCAAAAATTAGAATTTGATGTTGTGGATTATTGTTGTTTGTCCCCTCAAGTCGGACATTACACTTTGATACGAGAACTGTGCGAATCGATGCCTGATTCTCTCTTTCATTATATGATCTGGGTCCCTACTTTATGTATATTTTTGTAAAGGTTCCTAGCCGAGACTACAATCGTGTCTCACATCATTGGATAGTACTCGGACTGAGCTTTCTAACGACATATTACACATCGAATTCCGACAAACGGTTTGAAAGATATGAACCCCGAAAGTTGACTCCAAAGTTCGGTATTAGATTCCATTCCGAACAATCAAGGAGTGCCACATGGCGCCCAAACCCCTTTGTCCAAAAACATGCCTTTTTGGACAATTCTCTCTAGTTTTTTAGTCTCACATTAGAAATAAGAGAGAATTGTCTCAAATCCCAAAGCTATAAGTATAGCCCTTCCTCTCTTCCAAAGGGAGGAGAAGAAAAAAAAATTTGGAAGAAGGAATATGGCCCCATGAAGGTTTTTGCTAATTCTCTCTGTCTAAATAAAGAATCTCTCCCAGTATAAAATTTTGAATATGTAATCCTTCCTTGAGCCGGGAGACCTAGTTCGGTTCGGTTCGATTTTGGGCTTGAAGCACAAGGGTTATCTCCCCTTGTTTCTTGATTAAAGCCGGGTTTAAGGTATTTTTCTTCTCCTAATTGCAATTTAGAACTAGTTTATCTAATTCAATAGATTAGTTTCTAATTTATTAATATATTATTTATTTAGATTAATTATGTTTAATTAGTTTCAGTTTGGTTCAATACGGTTTATTAGATGTGAATTGATTTATTCCGGTCCAATCAAAGGTATTTAGATTTAATTGATTCTTTTAGATTAATTAGGTTTAATTGGTTTTTTTTTTATTTAACATGTTTACTTAAGTGGATTTGATTTGGTTTAGTTTTTTTTTTAAATTCTTTTTTGTTCTTTTAATCTAGATCCTTAGATTAGGATCTCAGCCCTAACCTATTCCCCATCTCTACTCTTCTTTTTCTTCTCCAAACAAACTACCCGCCCCTTTTTCACCTTTCTCCTCCCTTCTTCTTCTTCTTCTTCTTCTTCTCCTTCTTCTCCTTCTTCTTCTTTTTCTCTTCTTCTTCCCTGCTGCTGCAACCGAACCTGCATTTCTTCTTCTTCTTCTTTTTCTCTTCTTCTTCCCTGCTACTGCAACCGAACTTGCACCTCTTCTTCTTCTTCTTCTTTTTCTCTTCTTCTTCCTTGCTGCTGCAACCAAACCTGCACCTCTTCTTCTTCTTCTTCTTCTTTTTTCTCTTCTTCTTCCCTGCTACTGCAACCGAACCTGCACCTCTTCTTCTTCTTCTTCTTCTTCCCTGCTGCTGCAACCGAACACCTCTTCTTCTTCTCTCCTTCTTCTTTTTCTTTTTTGTTCCTTGCTGCCATATCCACTTCTTCCCTGCTGCTGCAACCGAACACCTCTTCTTCTTCTCTCCTTCTTCTTTTTCTTTTCTGTTCCTTGCTGCCATATCCATGAACCTGCAACCACCTATTCACCTCCTCCTTCTTCTTCTTCTTCTGTTCCTCTTAACCGAGCCTCCTAACCGAACCCACTTCCCCCAGCCCTTCTTCCTTTCCTTCTTCTTCTTCCCTGTAATAGAAAACCAGTCCCCTCTGCTCCTTCTTCTTCTTCCTCTCTTCCTTTCTCTTTTACTATGGCCGAAACCCCATCTCCTTCTCTTCTATCTCTTTTTTATTTTATTTTCTTTTTTTTGTGTTAATTTTCTTTTGTTTATTCATTCCAGTTTTTTTATTTTATTTATTTATTTATTTATTTTTGTAATTCAAATTGTAATATGACCCCCAACCCCTATCATTGTGTGATATTTCTCCTATTTCACCTTTTCCTTCGCCGTGTTTCAATTAATTCGTCATGTTTCAATTAATACTTTTAGGGGATTCCATATGGAGTCCTAGGATCAAGGGCTGAAACCAATTGGCTTTTGCTCATTATTTTTGAATCATATGATAACCATAGGGTTTCACTAATTTCTATTAAATTAGGATTTTGAATCAGCAAATGGGTTTATGGGCCGTAGTTTAGGACGTAGGTCAGTACGGGAGTGGCTGGCCCCCCCCTCAAACCGGCTCGTAGCATTAGGTGCGTTACTTAGGTTCTCGGGTTGATAAAAATGAATCCGTTTCGGTCCATTTCTTTTTATCTCAAATAGTGTGTCCCTTTAGAATTAATTGTATATTTAATTTAGATTCGGATATCTTGCCATATTAATAATCATTAGATTTAGATAGGTTAGCCAATATCATGTTTGCCATGCTTCGTGTTTATTAACATGTTTTTGATACTTGATGATTCGATGATAAAGAGCTTAATTTATTTTAGGATTAGCTCAAGATAAACACAATTAGGGCAATTAGGTTTCATAATTTATTTAATTAAAACATAGGTCAGTTTAATCTTCCTAAACTAGATTAGGTAGACTAGTAAAATGCTTCCATTTAATGTAATTAGCCCATTTAACTTTTCTAATTTAATAAGGCCCCAGTTAATTTAAAATTTTTTTTACCAATTAGATTAAGTAGGATTGCAATAACTTATTTCACAAATTACTAGGGATTGGGTTTAATAATTTTAATTAATTCAATTTAGGATCTCACAAATTCATTGATCATCCATCTAGGTCGGGCTCAATTAATCGAATTAGTTTAATTTAGGGTTTCATAAGTTGCTAAACTAATCCTAGGTTTAGGCTTATTTAATTAGCTTAATCTAAGACTCATAATACATTAATTAAATCATTTAGGCTTATTTAATTAGCGTAATTGTTTCATTATTTACATCATAACTTAGCTAGCATAATTTAGACGCTTGGTTTAGGATTTTCACATGTCATGCTTAGATACCTAGTTTAGGGTTTTCAGTGACCTAGATTTAGGATTAGTTAGTAGGGTACAAACAAACTTTGGTCAAACAAAAAGAGACCGGCCTTAGGGCTGGGCAGACTAGATGCTTAACACCTTCTCAATCTGTCACTTGACACTTGCCCAGAATCTTGGTGCAAACTAGCCTTATCCATCAAAGTCATTAGTCTCTCTCCCTTGATTGGGGGAGACATTTATGGGTCCTAGACCCTTTCTAGGTGGCGACTCCCTTTTACCCATAACGTGTATCCCCCCCTTGGCATTTGATGAGCAGGGGATATTATCTCATCTCATTAGGGTTGAACCCCAGCGTGTGTACACGCGCCACGCTCCATATCGTAATCCCGGCGGAGGTCCATGATACCTACAATGCCAACATATAAAACACCCATATGCTAAATATAACAGTTATAATAAAACTGTGTTTTATTAAATAGAATTACATGCATAAGTCAGTTAATATATAATCCAAAAAATTACCAAAAGGTAAAAGTGTAGATGAAAATTTGCACAATAGTGCAAAAACAAAATATCTTTCACTAAATAACCGCATCCCATGATACTCCTAAGCTTATGTTAATGACATGTCTCTCAAAAACACAAGGGTGAAGACCTTTAGTTAAGAGATCAATAATCATATCATCAGTAACAATATCCTCCTTTGTAACGTCACATTTCTTAACATTTTTCTTTATAGTCAAATATTTGACCTCCGTAAAAAAGTTTAGTTGGATTGAGATATCCTTGTCCGACTTCGGGTTAGACTAGGCTTGAGATAAATTAAGGAACCTAAGATTGGGTTGAATTTTAAGAAACCTGGCTTGGTTGTAACTCTACTACCTACATTTTCTTTGTCTATCCTTATTGTTAGTATAGTCTGACTTAGCCAAAAATAGAGTTCTTTTAAAAATCAATGACTTGGATAGTGAATATTTTGATTCACATCAAAATCCACATCGATCTACTAGAGATATTTTTTCTTTTTTTTTTTTTTTTTTGGTAGGGCTACCAGACAAATATCAGTAAGGCCAAGTCCTACATTCAATGATACAATTGAAAACATGATGAATGAATGGACATCTCTTATAGGGTAGACATGAAATTGTAAGATTTTTTTTTTAAATCATTTTTCTTGTTAATACTTAACAAATGGTACGTGAGTTTTAATGCAACAATTATTACCCAATACTTTTTAATGCAAAAATTATCTTAAAAATAATAAACAATAATGCATGGACTTGGATTGAGAATCACAAAGATACAATTGAAAATGTGACAAGTGAATGGACATCTCTTATAGGGTAGACATGAAATTATTAGCTTTTTGGATTACACTGCTTTTTTTTTCTTTTTTTTCTTTTTAATGCCTAACAAATGGTACGTCAATTTTGAATGCAACAATTATTACGTCAGCTGATGTTACTTTTGATTCTCACACAATTGTAGGGCCTCATTCGGGTAATAGCAACAGATTTGCAAGGTTGATAGAGTTGGGACCGCTGGGTGATTCTTTTAACATTCAACTATTAATTAATATAATGTGACCCGCCTGCAGACTTAATAAGGGGGTATTTTTTATTTTTCACTAATGGGGAAGAGGTTACTTTTGATTCTCATAAAATTGCAGGATCTTATCCGGGCAATGGTAGTCTATTTACAAGGTTGATGGAGCTGGGTGATGGACAAGCCACAAGTTCATTTTCCAATAAGTACTATTTTTATTAATATGGAGAACATACTATAGGTACATATGCCTCAACTCGTTGAGAGAGTTGGATGGTATGGAGGAGGCTCGCCCACACAACCACTCTCTGATACCAGTTTGGTTCAACACCCACTGTTACTAGTTTGGATCAGGTTCTCGTATGAGAACCATTCTCATATAATGCTTGATATACAACTGAAATCCACTCAATCTCTCGGCCTTTTGCAAGAAGAGAGAGATGAAGTGGATTTCAAGTGCGGATCTAGCATCATACAATAATGGTTCTCATATGAGGACTTGATCCTGACTCCTCTGATACTTTCTTTTTCCCTACTATACATATTTACTAAGGATGGATGTCTTCATGATTCCACTTACTACCCACACTATGTGATATTTTATTTTATGCTTAGAGTCCAGGGGTATATAGTCAATCACTTGTGTTCAAATCACAATCAGAATATTGATTACCCCCCCCTCCACTTTATTTATTTTACTAAGTAATTCAATCAGAATATTGCTAGAAAGCAGGGGTATGTGCCTTCAATCTTTTTCAATTTTATTTATAATTGTTTTCTCTTTTTTTTTCTTAAATATTGTTCTCTTTTTTTTATGTATCCAATTCTTCTCCTTAGCGCCCATCACCCAAGTCGACCCATAACTACCTGGGGGAGCACCACGTGTACAACCCACTAGAAGGCTCACCCATACAACCACCCTCTGATACTTTCTTTTTCTCTACTAAGCTTATTTACTAAGGATGGATGTCTTCATGATTCTACCTACCATCCACACTTTGTGATATTTTCTTTTATGCTTAGAGTCCAAGGTATATGGCCAATGCCTTATGTTCAAATCATAATCAAAATACTAATTATCCACTCATCCATTATTTCATTTTCTTCAGATTCTGATCATGATCACTTTTCCTCTTTCAACCTAGATGACTGAGGTCTGGGGACAAAGTAGAATCTTTACTTATGGCTCTCCTATTTGTTTTATGACTTACTTGAGACCAATTAGTGTCCTTAGAGATATTTACTTTTTTTTTTCTATGCGTATTTACTAAGGATGTATGATTCCACCTACCAGACTATCACCGACCCTGTGATATTTGCTGGATTTTATTTTTATCAAGAAATAACTTGTGTCCTTACGTGTTAGTCATTGTCAATCTCTCTCTCTCTCTCTCTCTCTCTTTCTTTCACACACACATAGAGTCACACCGACATAATCGATTAGCCTCTAGTTCGATTCGATCAACGGTATAAGTTTATATACCTTTTATTACATATCCCTCTACTACCTCCCCTGTTATAAATATTCAACTATCTCCCCTCCCCTTCCTTCATCCAACAAAAAATCAATGGCTTTGACATTTGCTTTAAGTTCACTTCTTGTTGCCACAGTAACACCATACCAGTATCACCACCATCTTCACAATGATGAAACATTTCATTATTCTCTTGCTGCATTTTCTATATATTACTATAAGTAAGAAGCAATTTTATATCCATCCTTATTATCATCCCTTTATTTATGTTCTTATTATTTGATTTTTTTATTATAAAAATACAAGTTGGTTATCAAGGTCAACCAAATGACGGATTGTCCTACTATTGGGAGAGGAAGGTCGGTCTCATTCTTCGGTTACCCACCTTGTTAGCCATGAAGGCGTCTCCTCTAACACCATTAGAGACCACTTCTTTTCTTGAAATGATGGAAAGCAACCAACTCCGATCTCATACATCTTATTTTTGTAAGATAGCTGACCTCACCTGTTCAATGAATGTTTTTTCTTTGGTGACGAAGTCAAGGGAGGACATAAGTAATCTAAGAGGTTGACCTGCAGCAGCATCATCTATTGGGTTTTGTGGGCCACACTAATGTATGTGATCTGTTGGGCCATGGTGGTTCGATCCACTTATAAGGAGGCCTTGCCCAGCTATTGTGGGAGTAGTTAGAGTTGGGTGAACTACTACAAGTAGTTTCTATAGTCCCTACAGTCACACAACGTGAGAACACAGTTTTCTCACAGAGTTGTGTGGGAGACCGCAGAAGACTCTAGAGAGCTAGTTTGTTATTAACTTTGTTTGTGGAACCAATTTTCAAGTGCGAGCAACTTGAAATCTTATGTAGGCTTCCCAAACCACAGTATGGGTATGGTTTTTTTCCTAAAAGCATCATTTTTTCCTGTTCATTGTATATTACAACTCTGTTTAAATAGTGTGTGTTCTAAGATCTGTGAATGGAGTATCGTTCGGTATATTTTCCTAACAAATGGTATCATAGACACCATTCACGGCTCAGACCCTTAGAATCAAAATTTTTGAGTAAAAATCATGGTTACCACCCACATTTTGTGATATTTTCTTTTATGTTTAGAGTCCAAGGTATATGGTAAATGCCTTGTGTTCAAATCATAATCAAAATACTATTTACGCACTCACCCTTTATTTCCTTTTCTTCACATATTCTGATCATGTTCACTTTTACTCTTTCAACCTGAATGACTGAGGTCTGGGGACAAAGTAGAATCTTTACATATAGGTTTCCCTTTTTGCTTTATGTTTTACTTGAGACCAAGTGTCCTTAGAGATATTTACTTTTTTTTCCTATGCATATTTACTAAGGATGTCTTCATGATTCCACCTACCAGGCTATCACCCACTCTGTGATATTTGTTGACTTTTATTTTTATTGAGAAACAACTTGTGCCTTTACATGTTAGTCACTGTCAATATCTCTCTCTCTCTCTCTCTCTCTCTCTCCCTCCCTCTCACACACACAGAGAGTCACACCCACATGATCAATTAGCCTTTGGTTCAGTTTGATCAACGGTATAAGTGTAATACCCTACTTTTTTTAAACCCGGTCTGATTAAGCGGTTGAACCGGTTTAACCATGCAGGAACCGAGCCAGAGGAAATTAGAGCAGGTTCCTTATGGGCTATGATGGCACGGGTGACCTTAAACACCGGCTGGCCCGACAAGTCCGAGCCAGTGCCAGAAGAGACGGGAGTGCCCAAACCGTGTACGTGCACCTACCATAAGGCTATGTATGGATAAAACAGGTATTATATCCGTATTTTAAGGTATATACGTATGCTACATCGTATGCTTGGGGTGGGGTTCGCGCCGAGGTCCAAACCCGGTCAAAATCCCAATTTTTGGCTCTCAGGTGGGTAGGACAGGTGGGTGCACCCACCTGAGTGACCCATCCAAGTGCACTGTTCACTTATTAGGAATTATATATATAAAGCTTTATGATTTTCTCTTATTTCCATTTATTACCCCCGTACGTTGGTGAGAAAAGTAAAGAAGAGAGAGAAAAGGAAGGGAAGAAGAAAGGAAGAGAAGGAAGAGGAAGAAAAGAGGGATTTCAGCGGCGCCGAAGCTCGATCTTCCCATTCCGGTGCCGGGAGAGTGATCTTCAACTCTAGATCTACAGTTGGAGGTAAGAAAAGTTGGGTTTTGTGAACATTCACCATATCCAAGCTTTAAACCCTTGATTTAGTATGGTTTCTTGAGATCTTGTAAATCCCCTTTGAAATGATGAATCTAAGGTTTAATAGATGATTTATGTGTTTATCGTGAAGGATTTGAAGAGATATTGACAAGGTGGAAAGAACATTGTGGGTTTGAAGCGATTTGAAGGGTTTGAAGTCGTTCTTGAGCAAAGAAGGTAAGATGGTTTTCCCTCACTTGAATTTAACCTAGATCTAGGTTAGAACCATCCTACAGGACCTTGAAGTTGTGAAGAATGGGTGGGGAAAAGCCCCATTTGATTCCCCAAAAAAATGGAGAAAATGGGGAAGAAACAGTGTCTTTTCCGCCAAGACCGGTGGGCTCCTACCCGC
>NC_056557.1:27109137-27112284 GCF_013358625.1 Macadamia integrifolia | reverse complement strand
GTGCTGAGCTCCACTTCTGAGGCCGAGCTGAGCTCCAGCCTTGATACCGAGCCGAGCTGTGTACTCTGATGGTTTGATGATTTCCTGTATATACTTGATATTTGAATTTTATTCTTTTTGTGTATATATCATGCCTTCGGGCCCAAATGTATATAATTATTGTATCACCATTTGGGTATCAAGTATATGGGATTTATTCACAGGTAAAACTTAGTCTTCTGCTGATCTGATGAACTTATGTTAGAGTGCGTATGCTGTGGTGGAATACAGTATCTGATGATCCTGGCAGGTTTGGGTTAACCGGTGTTAACTCTGTCACCGCTCCGGTTCAGTGTGAACGGGGTGTGACAATAAGTCTACGTACATTTTATTACATACCCCTCTACCACCTTCCCTGTTATAACTATTCAACTATCTCCCCTCCCCTTCCTTCATCCGACAAAAAATCACTGGCTTTGACATTTGCTTTAGGTTCACTTCATGTTCCCACAGTAACACCATATTAGTATCACCACCACCATCACAATGATGAAACATTTCATCATCCTCTTGTAGTTTTTTCCATGTATTATAGGGAGGCCTTGCCCAGCTATTGTGGGAATAGTTAGAGTTGGGTGAACTACTACAAGTAATTTTTATGATCCCTACAGTCACACAACATGAGAACAAAGCTTCCTCACAGAGCTATGTGAGAGACTGCTGAAGACCCTAGAGAGCTAGTTTGTTCTTGACTTTGTTAGTGGGACCAATTTTCAAGTTGGAGCAACCTAAAAGCTTGTGAAGGCTTCCCAAACCATAGTACGGGCATGTGTTCTAAGATATGTGAAGGAAAGATCCTTCAGTATATTTTCCTAACAAGTGGTATCAGAGGCACCCTTCACGACTCAAAACCTTAGAATTAAAATTTTATGGTAAAAATCATGGTTATCACCCACACTTTGTGATATTTTCTTTTATGCTTAGGATCTTGTGTTCAAATTATAATCAAAATACTAATTATTCACTCATTATTTATTTCCTTTTCTTCAAAGATTCTGATCATGATCACTTTTACTCTTTCAACCTGGATGACTGAGGTCTGGGGACCTAGGGTTTCCCTATTTACTTTATGTTTTACTTGAGACCAATTAGTGTCCTTAGAGATATTTACTTTTTTTTTCTATGCATTTTTACTAAGGATGTCTTCATGATTCCACCTACTAGACTATCACCAACCCTGTGATATTTTTTAGATTTTATTTTTACCGAGAAACAACTTGTGTCCTTACATGTTAGTCATTGTCAATCTCTCTCTTTTATGTACATACACACAGTCACACCCACATGATCGATTAGCCTCTAGTTCGATTCAATCAAGGGTATAAGCCTACATACCTTTTATTACATATCCCTCTACCACCTTCCCTGTTATAAATATTCAATTATCTCTCCTCCCCTTTCTTTGTAAAAAAAAAACCACTAGTTTTGACATTTGCTTTAGGTTCACTTCTTATTCCCACAGTAACACCATACTGGTATCACCACCACCATCATAATGATGAAACATTTCATCATTCTCTTACTGCTAAAGCCATTTGCTTTAGGTTCACTTCTTGTTCCCACAGTAACACCATACTAGTATCACCACCACCATTACAATGATAAAATATTTCATCATCCTTTTACTATTTTTTTCATGTATTACTGTAGGTAAGAAGCAATTTTATATCCATCCTTATTATCATCAGTTTATTTATTTTCTTATTATTTGACTTTTTTTTTATATAAAATTACAAGTTGGTTATCAAAGTCAAGCAAATGACAGATTGTCCTACTATTAGGAGAGGAAGGTCGATCTCATTCCTCGATTGCCCACTTGGTTAGCTATGAAAGCATCTCCTCTAACACTATTGGAGACAACTTCTCTTTTTGGAATGATAGAAAGCAACCAACACCAATCTCATACATATGACCAACCTCACTTGTTTATTGAATGTTGCTACTTTGGTGACGAAGTCAAGGGAGGACATGAGTAATCTAGGAGGTTGAGCCGCAACAGCATCATTTGTTAGGTTTTGTGGGCCACACTAATGTGGGTGATCCGTTGGACATGGTGGTTTGATCCACTCACAGAGATAGGCCAACCATAGCTATTGTGGGAGTAGTTAGAGCTGGGTGAACTACCATAAGTAATCTCCATGGTCCCTGCAGTCACACATTGTGAGAACACAACTTCCTCACAGAGTTGTGGGAGGCTACAGAAGACCCTAGAGAGTTAATTTGTTCTTGATTTTGTTCGTGGGACCAATTTTCAAGTGCGAGCAACCTGAAAGCTTGTGGAAACTTTCCAAACCACAGTGCATGTATAGTTTTATTCCTTAAAAGCCTCCATATTTTCTGTTATTGTATGCTACAACTCTGTTTAAATAATGTGTTCTAAGATATGTGAAGGAAAAATCCTTCGGTATATTTTCCTAACAAGTGGTATCAGAGGCACCTTCACGGCTTAGAACCCTAAAATCATGATTTTTTGGTGAAAATCATGGTTACCATCCACACTTTGTGATATTTTCTTTTATGCTTAGAGTCTAAGGTATATGGTCAATGCCATGTGTTCAAATTATAATCAAAATACTAATTACTCACTCACCCTTTATTTCATTTTCTTCATTGATTCTAATCATTATCACTTTTACTCTTTCAACCTGAACGATTGAGGTCTGGGGACAAAGTAGAATGTAAAATCTTTACTTATGGGTTCCCTTATTTGTTTTATATTTTACTTGAGACCAATTAGTGTCCTTAAAGATATTTACTTTTTTTTCCTATGTATTTTTACTAAGGATATCTTCATGATTCCACCTACTAGGCTATCATCCACCCTGTGATATTTGCTGGATTTTATTTTTACCGAGAAACAACTTGTGTCCTTACGTGTTAGTCATTATCAATTTCTCTCTCTCTCTCTCTCTCTCTCTCTCTCTCTCTCTCCCTCTCTCTCTTTCTCTTTCATGCATACACACACACAGAGTCACACCCACATAATCGATTAACTTCTAGTTCAATTCAATCAAGGGTATATGTCTACATACCTTTTATTACATACTCCTCTACCACATTCCTTGTTATAAATATTCAACTATCTCCCATCTCCTTCTTTCGTAAAAA
>NC_056557.1:27044695-27109091 GCF_013358625.1 Macadamia integrifolia | reverse complement strand
TGACATTTGCTTTAGGTTCACTTTTTGTTCCCACAGTAACACCATACTAGTATCACCACCGCCATCACAATGATGAAATATTTCATCATCCTCTTATTGCTTTTTCCATGTATTACTGTAGGTAAGAAGTAATTTTATATCCATCTTTATTATCATCACTTTATTTATTTATTTATTATTTGATTTTTTTTATGAAATTACAAGTTAGTTATCAAGGTCAGGCAAATAACGGATTGTCCTATTATTAAGAGATGACGGTCGGACCCATTCCTTGGTTGCCCACTTGGTTAGCCATGAAGGCGTTTCCTTCAACACCATTGGAGACCACTTCTTTTCTTGGAAAGATGGAAAGCAGCTAACTCTGATTTCATACATCTTACTTTTGTAAGATAGCCAACCTCACTTGTTCAATGAACATCGTCGTTTTGGTGACAAAGTCAAAGAAGGACATGAGTAATAAAGGAAGTTGAGCCGCAGCAGCATCATCTATTAGGTTTTGTAGGCTGCATTAATATGGGTGATCCATTGGGTCATGGTGGTTCAATCCACTTACAGGGATAGGCATAACCCAGCTATTGTGGGAGTAGTTAGAGCTAGGTGTACTATTGTAAGTAGTCTTGAACACAGCTTCCTCACAGAGTTGTGGGAGACTGTAGAAGACCCTAGAGAGCTAGTTTGTTATTGACTTTGTTCGTGAGATCAATTTTCAAGTGCGAGCTACCTGAGAGCTTGTGGAGGCTTCCCAAACCACAGTACGAGTATGGTTTTATTTCCTAAAAGCCTCTCTATTTCTTGTTCATTGTATGCTACAACTCTATTTAAATAGTATGTGTTCTAAGATCTGTGAAGGGAAGATCCTTCCGTAATATTTTCATAACAAGTAGTATCAGAGGCACCCTTCACGGCTCAAAACCCTAAAATCATTTTTTTTTGGTGAAAATCATAGTTAAAACCCTAAAAACAAAATTTTTTGGGGTAAGAAATAGGGTTTTGGGCCAACTTTGTTCCTTACTTTAGATGGGATACTTTCTTTCATGAGTCCATAGGTATCGTTTTCTATATCCTTATTGGGTAAAGTTTGAGTCTTGTGGCCAAAATCTTGGCCACAAACTTTTATGTGACATTGCACAAACTAATAGGTCTAAAATTCCCAACCTCTCAAGCATTATCCTTTTTTGGAATAAGGCAAAGAAGGGTATGGTTTGTACCATAAGGAAGGTATCCATACCTAAAAAAATTAAAAACAAAATTACAGATATCATTGCCTAGAAGCTCCCAAAAAGATTGGTAGAACGCCGCTTGGAACCCATCAGGGCCAGGAGTTTTGAAGGGACAAGGGAAAACACCGCATTCTTAATTTCGGAATGGTCATGGATAACAATTAACCGGCTGGGATCAAGACCATTCAAAGGTTGAAAGAGACACTCAATAAAAGAAGGATCAAGTGATTTGAAGGGATCATTAGTGTGGAAAGAAACGAAGCAAAAACCAAGGCAATGTCTCCTGGTGAAGTGATTATTTCACTATTATCAGAGAGGATGAAGTCAAGTTTCCTTTCGTGGGAACTAACCTTTGAAATGGAGTGGCAGAATTTGGTATTGCAGTCTCCATCGATAATGTAATTGTGTCTCAATTTTTGAAGCCAAAAGTATTCCTCAGCCTTGAGGATCCAATCAGTTTTACTGAAAATGTAAAGCAGTTCATCAGAGGGAGGGTTGGACAAATTTTCTAAAGCCAGAATTTTGATAGTAAGGTATTCTTCAGATTATCAATGTGACCAAACACCTTCCAGTTCCATTTGTTCAACAATCTACTGAGAGAGGTTAATTTAGTAGGCAAATAGGCAGGGGCCTTGGAATTCCATTTTTCAGACCAAAAGGGAAGAAAGTCCGGATGAGTAGATCAGGCATGTTGATAATGGAACAATTTCTTTGATTTGTGACCTTTGGTCTCAGAGTTGAAGAGAATTGGTTATGGTCAGAACCAAGGGATGAAAGTTTGGTTAATGAGGACCAGGGGCATAAAGCTAACCATTGGGTAGTGTTGGCATAGGCTCTATCTAAGCATTCCTTGATTAGGTTGGGAGGTTCTTGCCTATTGGACCTGGTGAAAGGGTTCCCCGAAGGAAGAAGCTCAGAGAAATAATGGGTATAGATAAGATTTTTCAAACGGAAGGAGGTAAAGTGTTTAAATTCTTTCCCTCCAAATTTTTGAGATTGGCTTTGTGTCTCATTAAAGTCACCCAAAATAAGGCAAGGCAGACTTGTGGCCTCTAAAGCACACCCAAGTTCATCCCAGCAATCCATTCGGAAGGTAGGTTGAGGTGGGGCATAAATGCAGAATAGAACCCAAAGAGATGGACAATAAGAGGGGTTACGTCAACCGAAAAGGAACAAAATCCAAGAGCGATATTTGAAATAGAGAGGTTGTTACTCAGAAGTAACCAAAGACCTCGCTTTATTCCAGTAGTGCCACCACTAATAATAAAATGTGAAGTATTATAGAGCTTATTGTTACAAAAAGGTCTAAAAGAAGCATGATCAGTGATCTTAGTCCCATACAAGAAAATAAAGTCAGGTTTATATTTTTTAATGTGAGAGGTAACGCAATTTTTTGTGGGTTGAAGAAAGAAGTCCTCAACCACAAAATCTGTGGCTTGTCTAGTTTGGCCATTCTGATTTCTGACTCTTACATTTACAAGGGAATTCTCTAACCTGACTATATCGACAAAATCTGTGGCTAATCTAGCCCTCATCACGTATTTGACTTTCCTCTTGTATCTAAGGATGTGAATTTGTAATCGAAACCATTTACCGAAACCGAACTGATCTGTTTACACTGAAATCGAAAAACCGTTTAGTAAATGGCGTGATTATGGTTTCAAGTTTCAGGCCGATTAGCGAAACGGGTCGGGTCGATTTTAACTGCAGAACCTGTTGGTTTCAAACCGAATTGAAATCGTTTAAACCGAACTGTTTAAAACCGTTTAAACTGATCCGATTAATCAGTATAACAATTAAATAGAGAATGGGCAGTAATCCGTATAACAATTTACAATTAAATTAAGTGCCCATCTTGCTTTGGTATGATTTATTACAATTCAGTTCAAGTTTAGGCTTTAGATCATGAACTTGTAATCCATAGATGTTACTATATTATTATGTTATCATAGATGGGGTGTTTTGGCTGAACCACCTGCCATTTTAATATTTTATGCTGTAGAAGGCTGAATTTGGATGTTGTATGATATTAGTTTTAAATGTTTGAGAATGGCCATGCAAAGAAATAGCACTAGATTATCAAATTAAGACATACCATCGTTAATATAGAATCTCTTATTTGTGGTTGCCAATTATTTTTTGTTAAACTTATGATCTTCAGTTTAGAGATGGTTGCAAGTTATAACAAACTGATTGTGAACCGTTTTACAAACCGTATGGAATAAATCGAAACTGAAACCGTTTAAAACCGTGAAACCGACACCATTTAGAAACCGTGGAAACCGAAACCTTTTACTAAAAGGTCACAGTTTCAGAAAGTGGAACCGTTTAGTAAATGGTGCGGTTATGGTTTTAGTCAAATAAATGTGAACTGAACCGATCCGCACCGTTTAAACCAAAACCGAACCGATTAACACCCTTACTTGTATCATTAACTATTCATTTTTTTCCCCAACTTCCTTTCTCAAAGTTCACATATTTAAGTTTCAACCACTTTCATAGCGAGCCTATTGGTTACATGTGGACATGGGCATTTCCTGGGTACCATCTAAGCTGTCAAGTGGTAAATTTTAGCTAACTTATCCTGTCAATACAATTTGTGATTTTTGCAGAGATCTCCATCGTTTATAAAGTTGCCATTGAACCACTCTTAAGTCCAGAATAAAATGAAGAACTAAACTAAGCCGTTTATATATCTCAGGCAGTCATTTGAAACAAAATGAGGCAGAACTAAACCAATGCATTCATAAATAATGTAATACAAATGCAACATGAAATATTTTTACATTACTGACAGCTCTCAATCATGGACTTCTGCCTGTTACATCACCCCTTTTGAAAATGAAACATGAATAACTTGATCCAATTTCCACCAGATTGAGAAGACAGCATCATGAACAGTTGGCAGATTCTCCAATCAACTTAAGGGATCAGTTCTCATGATTATTCAAACCAAAAGAGTAATTATTCCTCAAATTTAGCTCCCTCCTAGATGTAATAGGTGGAGAGTGCCATGTTTTGTCTTGCAGGCAAAAAATCAACTCTGGGAATTGTTTTTTTTTCTTTTTGGGAGGGGGGGTGGGGGGGTGCTTAGTGCTTCTGCATGGGTCAATGAGGAAACTGAAATATGAAGCCTCTAGTGTCAAGTATAGACCTACAAGCCATAAGGAGGTTTGCTAAATAAAATAGTATGCCTCTGAGGCATGGGATGATTTAATAGTGCCCAATGGCAAGATAGGAGAAGGCAGACAGGTGTTGTTCTATGTTAGAAATTTTCCCTTATCGCAAACTAGGCCTCCACGTAGTTGCTGGTGGAAATTTTGTGGCTTGAAATAGGAGGAGCCGCCCTTATCATTGTACTCTGTATGCAGGCTATCAACTGCACAGAATGTGGTCTTTGTGAAAATCTGTTATCCACAGCCTTTCCTGCTTTTTGATAATAATAATAGATCTAGCATTGTAAGTGAAGCAAGCCACTATTGTTCAGCAATACTTACCAGTGAAAATCCAATGCACATGATACTGAAGCCAGGGAAGTGAAATGGTGCATTTTCAGAAAGGAACCATGCTGGAAGAATGGAAAGTTACTTGTTAGTATACATATCTCTGTATGCACCGAAAACAGTTTTATGGCTTAACCAATTTTTCTGTTACCTGTTAGAGGAGTGAATGCTAATGGAGAAACAATGTTGGCAAATGAACATATGCCTGAAAGAAACCCTTGTGCTTTCCCCTGAAATAAGGTTTGTTCAGCCATAAAAACCAATCAATTATCTGTAGCAGGAAAAATTGGAGTAGGAAAATTACTAGTAAGCCTCTCATACTTTTAAGAATTCTCAGTCCACACTCAAATGTTCCAGGAATGTCTCACCTCATGTCAATTTTTTGAGACCAAAACGTCCCATAGCTAGGTTAAATAATGCTAAATCAACTATTTTGAATGGTTTAAGTTTGTAATATTAATAATCCATACATGCAAGTAAAAAAGATACATACTCATTTCTTAGAATTTTTTTTTTCCACAGCAAACTTTTAGACCATACAAATTCGTTAATGGTATATGAAGAAATTGCCAGCAATCAAAGTCATCATACAAAACAAAGTCCACCAAACTAATCCAAACCTCCACTGTCCTGCCCAATAATAAGAATAACAATAAAAAAGGAAATGATAAATTCTAATAATACTAAAAACACTGGAACAAACATTATGCCTAGTGAAGTATAATGTTGTCACTATTTGCCACATAGTAGTACATAGGTTAGTTCATGTGATAGAGGACCAGGTAAGCATCTCATTGGTACAATTTCAGCTTAAAATGAGTAGAGGAAAGTAGAGGAAGTAGCTAAAATTACAAAAGATGTCATTTTGTATTGTATATTCATCTCCATTTGATGGTATTTTGGTAGTTTGAATCAGAGTTTGAGCAACTTGCTCACTTTGGACCAAAATTTGGCCATTGTGATGAATTTGGGGTCATTTATCACATGGACTAACCCATCTAGTACCAATGGAAAATAATGAAGCCTTATACTTCACTAGGCATAGTGATGCGTACAAGGACCCTGATACTGAAAGTAATAGAAATAATAATAATAATAATAATAATAATAATAATAATAGCAATAATAAAAAAAATAGTAATAATAGTTTAAACATAAAGCAGTCCACCAAACAGTAAACCTCACTGCCCAACAACAACAACCCAAAAATATATATATATATATAAAACAAAAAAAACAAAAAAACTAGTAATACCTGCTCAGAGGGACCAACTTGTTTCGAAGCAATGCTCCTTATCTGCACAAATTAGAAACTCCACATCACAGATATGATTCTCACATCAAAGAATAGAAGTTATGGCAAGATATAAAGTGAGGAACTCACACATGGAGAAGCGAAAACAACCAAAATGGAGAGCATAGAGGCAACATATGGAACCTGCAAGTATGTAATATGTCAAAAAAATAATGTGATGTAACATTTGTATCTTCTCAAGAAGTAAGAAGTCTGCAGATTTAGTTCCAAGGAGGGTTACCCAAGAAGACCATGCTAAGGCATAAAGAAACATCTGCATTATTCCAAGCAATAGATCAGTGACTCCAAAATTACAAGCAGAAACTCAGATGGGCTCAAATGATAAACATGAAGATTAAACAGGCAATGGAAGGTAACTAGGTACTCACATGTGTACAACCAGCAAAGAGACCTATAATAAGCAACTTTTCCTCTCCCAAAAATGGTGCTACTATGGGCATAAAAATAAGCTGTAGAATGAATCATGAACCAATTTGAGAAAACATGCTTTGACTGCAATATCTCGCTAAAAGGGATATGAAGAAGGGAAAAAATGGAGGACCTGCAATGAGAAATTTGTGGGACCTACCTGTGAGATGGCCCCTGCAACCCCCGATATCAGCAATAAATCCGCAAATTGGTCTTTGCTAAAGTGAAAACGAGCCTTTAGAAAGTACTGCATAGTAGTAAAATGTCACTAGCAATAACAGTTTGGGTGCACATGCGAGAGCAATGAGTTAAACTATATGAGGTAAATAGCATTAATACATCAAATATCCACAATAGCAGAAAAGAAACAACATGCTTGTGCTACTGTACAATTTGGTTGATTGGTTTGGTTGGTAAGAAAGAAAAGGGAAGTTGATTTCCATCTTCTCACAAAGGGAAGTTAAGTATTTGGAAGTTCAGTTTGTTAGGCACCGTTTGATAATGTTCCATTTCACTCGTTTCTGCGTTTTTCTGTGTCTAGAAATGGAAAACAGCCTATAAAGCGTTTGATAAAGTCGTTCCGTTTCACTTCTTTTTAGAAATACAAATCAAAATTTATGTCAATTTATCATCCTAGAAACGCATGTGACGAAACAAGTCATACATGTTTCGTCATTTCTAGAAATGGCTTGGATGCCAACAATTGTAAAAGTCCCGATAAAAATCCCTCTAACCCATCTTTCTGCTCTACCCACTGAAGACTTGCTGTGGAAAGGAGAACCAGGGTACTGACCACCGAAGGCCATCTTCCTCCTTCCCTTTCACTCTGATCATGCCCCTCTCTCCGTTTTCTCCTCAACACTCGCCTGTTCTCCCTGCTCTCTCTCTCTCTCTCAGTTTCTGCTACTCATAGAAGAAGCTCACTGTGGTGTGGAAGAGAAAGATTTATGGGAATCATACTACATTTTCTCTCTCTGCTACGGTAAGAAATTTCACCGGAGATCGTTTTAGAAGGAATTGTCTAATCTGAGGGTACTCATTTCTGCCGGGAAGAGCTGTTCTATTTGCACAGGTGAGTTTTTCAATTATTTTACTAAATGCACTTCTTTTTCTTATTCTCAATGCTCAGAAAGATTGCTTCAGCTTTCGATTTCTGAAGATGGTTGCTTCAACTTTCTATTTTTCTCGTTGGTAAATATTGCATCAACTTTTGATTTTTGAGTTGGATTTCTCTTCAACTCTTAACCCCAAAAAAATTTTCTAAGTCGATCCCATTGTACTAAGAAGTTTGATTTTTGAGTTGGATCTCTTCAACTCTTAACCCCCAAAAATTTCTCTAAATCGATCACATTCACTAAATTTCTCTAAGTTGAATTTCTCTTTTAACTTTTCGATTTTTCTCGTTCTCAATCCTCATAAACCCTAAAGATTGCTTCAACTTTCGAAGTTGGCATGAACTCCACGGCTGTGATCATAATTCTGGACAGAAGTGATTCCTGTAACTTTAACCCCATTAACATACGGCTACAATGGCTAGATAATAGTTTGTCAGAAATTCCTCAAACACAGGGTATAATTGCTTGAAAACACAATGGTCTCCATGTCTTTCACCTTACTTGCATTGATACATTTTCTGCATAATTATGAGTGTTGGGAAACATGTCCACACTCCTTGCCATGTTTTGGTGTTAACAAACAAACATACATCTTTAACTTGATTGATAAAGTGTGATTAGCTTGAAGAAACCCTTAGAAGGTCGAAGGTCTAATCAAGACATGAAGCTTAAAGACATGAAACAGCAAACAAGAAGGAAAGAAGATGAAAGGCCAAAGAATGGAAGATTCAAGTGAAGAAGAAGACCACTAGGATAGATTAAGTTATTTTTAATGTAATTTGTAATTTCCACATACTTATATGCACTCACCTCATGCATGTGCATTGCATCATATTAGAATGACCATAGAGCATGCCTTGACCAGGTATGGAAAGTCTCTAAGTGGTGTGGAACACACAGTAACCTGACTCAAGGGTATTTTAGGGAATCTTAAGATTAGTATTAGGAGATGAATCCTTCATAGAAGCGTAGGAAATTGAGTTGTGATTCTAACGCAACTGATCTCAGATCATTCTGAAGTTGAACCGAAAAGTTATGGTCAAAACACTGATGACTGGTTAGTATGACAGCAGTCTGTCAAAATAGAGCATGTCATGTTGGCGGTCGACCGGCTGGAAGCCCCGGTCGACCGGAAGCACCCGAGACCATAGGCGGTCGACTGTCTGGAAGCCCCGGTTGAACGGACCTGTCCGAGACCATAGGCTGTCGATAGGCTGAAAGTCCCGGTCGACCGGTGCCTGCCTGGAAGTGCCCCAACGGCTATATTTTGCCTACAACGGCTCTTGGCGGTCGACCGGCTACCTATGGCGGTCACCGGTGGATCCAGAATATGTCCGTTAGAGCTTGATTCCCTGCCTAAAATGCTTCACTAATTTCACCTATAAATACCCTAATCACTCTTAATTAATTATTCATTAAGAAAGAGCTTTAAGAGCATTGTTGCAAGCATTAGAGAAGTTTATTTCTACTTGAGTTATTCTATTACACAAATCCCAAACAAGAGGCTCAAGTCTCAATCAAAGTCCTCTACTCTCTCCTGTGCAAGTCAAAGCCGTAAGAGAGGACTTTACAAAAGGTGCATCACTCATCATTTATTATTCATTTTCATTTACACTACATTTGAGGTATTCCTCTTATTCCACTATTTCTTATTTTCTGTTTTTATAATTCTAGACTGTACTTAGGATTGTAAGGATACTCTTATCCTAAAAAGAGAAATGTCTCTCTCTACCTCTAAAAGAGATTGTGAATGCGTCGCTCTGCCTGGAAAGAAGATTTGTAAGGATACTCTTATCCGTAAAAAGATTGTAAAGGTTTCTTCCCTACCTATTGTACTGAAAGGGAAACTAGTGGAATACCTTACAAGAGGATTCTTGTAGGGAGTGGACTAGACTCGAATTGAGTCGAACCACTATAAATCTTGTGTTGTGGTTGTTTTTATTTTATTTATTTAGCATCGCTTTTAACTTATAGTCACACTTGTGACCTTTTTATCGAAAAGAGTTAAATTCCACTAGTATAACCTATTCACCCCCCCTCTAGGTTATTTCAATGAGTTTGAGCATATTGTCATACATTTTGAGCTTGCACCCATGCATGTGTTCCAGTTTGTTGATTTTGAGATGATTTGTTCACTATTTCTTATCTACGTGAGGTTGGGTTCTCAATGTGTTCCCTATGTAATTCAATATAATTTGGTGTGAGAAAGAAAGAAAAAATAAAGAACCATAGTGGTATCTTTTTGGTCTTGAAGTGATCGGCCGAGGAATATAATTTGGTGTGAGAAACAGGTTTATCAAACACCAAAAAATTCGGTACTGTTCCCAAAAATGTGAAAAATCATTTCTGCTGTTTCTAGACACAGAAACAGCAGAAACGTTATCAAACGGTGCCTTAATTTGCTGCTTTAAAATCATAATGCAGCGCAGTTCTTAAATCTTAAGGACCCTACACAAACCAAGTCAGATTAGTTGGACAGTTGATATACTTGACCAACATTAGGTGGCATGTCATTGTGAGTGTTGATTTCCTGACCAACATTAGGTGACATGCCATTGTGAGTGTTGCTTTCCCTTTTTGTTTCCCTAATTGAGTGCTGTTTCCTGCTACTTAACTTGTACTCTTCCTGATTTAAGGCCTTGCTTGTAATAACTTATGCTCTTCCTCATTTTTGAATTAACAACCTGAAGCATTAAAATTGATTAATGGTAACTAGCAGACAAATAATTATCTAGTAATTGGTAATTTAGTAATCCATCTGTTACCTAAATAAGACTCCAGAAGTTGGACAAAATTACAAATGTAGTTCCCCTGAACCTCTCAGTAATCATATAAATTCCTCCAATTCCAAAGAAACAAAAATGTATTCCTAATAATCCTGTGCTTTAATTTCTACTCTTGATTAAATTTTGGAAATTACCAATAGTGAAGAATGAAGTGCGCCCTCAGAAAAATTGTTGAAGAATGCAACAACTGCTGCTTGTGAAAATGCTGGGCTGTAAATGGAACTTATATTAGCCAAATGAAACCAATATTAATATGTGGATTTCCAATGAAATCCGTAAGGGCTAATCTCAGATAGAAGAAATAACTTCAATTGAACTGAGCCATTTTTCTTGGTTAATGAACAGAGACGAAATTGAATTACAGAGAACGACTATTCCACTAAGCCATTAAATGATAAGTGAATCTCAAGACTCGATTCAATAGATTCGAGTGTCGGGACTCGGGAGTGCTGGGTGGGATTTGAAATTTAGAACATTTCTGTGAATAGAATCATCGAGTTATTACCTTATCCTCAACAGGTAAAAAATCTCGTCCACCGACGGGATTCTTCTGAAGAGTTGAATCTTCCTGGAGGAGTCGCCATCAAAATGAACAACATTGTTTGTCTTCTTGGAAATTGTCCGCAGCGAAGACGCATCGCTGCCGCTGGTCGAATCCTTCAGGAAAAATTTCATGTACAATGCCGCAAGCACCGCCACTGTCGCAGAGACCTGGAAGACATTATTTAGTGTTTCAGTGAAGATTGAAGAGCACCAATTATCTTGGTTGAGAGAGAAGAGAGAAGAGAGAAGAGAGAAGAGACCTGGAATGTCAGGGCAGTAGAGAGGAAACGAGCAGTTAGAGTTCCGCAGACGAATGCGGTCGACACAATACCCGACAGAATCCCGAAAGCCGACGCTCTTCGACCCTCCGGAATGTTGTCCGCCTATGCACCATAAATACGAAATTACTAAAATGCCATTACAGAAAATAAATAATGGCTATTTCTACTCCTCTTTCTGACCAGTTCCAGGACAGGCTAGTTTTTGAGCAGAACGGGTTGAAATTGCTCCAAGCCCAATGGGCTTAGAATTTGCTAGACTATCCAAGCCCAATGGGCTTAGTCACATGTTGGTTCAGTTGTTAGAGAGGGAGGACGTACCACATAAGCAAGGGAGAGGCATTGGACACTGCCTTCGCAAAGCATGGAAGTGAGAATCCTGAACACGTAGTACATGTAGAAGAAGTACTTCGTCCTGCTATAAGCCAATATCACTGTAACCCCACCCCATACATACGTTATTAACAGCCCCATAATTATTGCATATTTGTAATTTTGTATGTGATTAGTAAAATCAAATCCAAATTCTACACAAATTTTTAATGATTTCACAGTTTAATCTGAAAAAAATATGGCTTGCCTCAATTCGATTTCAGTAAACGATTTTGGTTTCAAATTCACATACTTAAGCGAGAACATCTTCAATGCACAATATGAAAAGGCACAATGTTTTTTTCTCCCTCATTCAGTCTAGGCATTGCCTGCACTGTAGGGTTACATCATACTGAGCACAACCGAGTTATATCGAGTCATGATTAGTCTAATCGATTCCCTCTGAGTCAAACCGATTCCTAAGCAATTCGACTTCAATTGATGATAAGAACTGAACAATCCCATGCCTGATCCAAGTTTTATTCAGAACTGTCATTGTTTTAAAAAAAGGTATCGATCAAAGCACTCTCCAACATTAACGACCATCCAACAACCCATCTAAGGGCTGGAAAAGAATGGACACACATTACCAGGAGTTGGCAGGTGTTAGAATGTGTGACCAAGCCCCCCAACATTTGGAGGGTGCAATTGTTGGAGAGTAGCTTGATTCATAGATTTGATTTAGGTATTGGTATCAATATTTGCCGATACCAATTTGGTACTGATCCATAATGGATCGGTGGATAATGGTCATTTTTGCCCTTGCTTTTGGGAAAAAAAAACATATATTTATACTATTTTATGCCTGAAATGATACAAATAACCGATCTAGATCGATTAGGTATCAGATAGCGATCTCACTCATACGATCAATACAATACCAATACTTGAAACCATGGAGAGGACTGATTTGGATATTTTAATTCAATAATTATGAAGTTGTAATTTTGAAGGGTAAAGAGACAGGTAGAAAAAGAAAAGTACCCAATGGGATAATGGTGAGAGTCATTGGAAGTGTGAGCAAAGTTTTTCTCCCATATTCGTCCGAGAGGTTCCCAAGGATAGGCATCATCACAAGCGTTCCCAATCCAATTATCTGCATATATATATAAAACTAATTCAAACATACAAAAGACCAAATTCTATATTATAAAAATAATAAACGAATGTTTTGGTTAAGGTATCCAAAAATAAAATCAAATAATGCAACACAATTCTCATATTATGTTCAAAGACCAAATTCTATCAAAGGAAATAAAAAGATTCTTCTCATACGTGGGAAAATTCAATTTGATTGAGGGTTGATGGTGATGCACACTAACTTAGCAAAATGTTGCAAATGTAACTTCTAGTGATCTAATTAGACATTTACAATATTTTTACATGAAAGGAAAAGATATGCCTTTAGACTTAAGACGAGAACATCAATTCAGTTTTATCCCAACTAAATAAGGTTGTGGGTTTTTGACTAGCCAATCACATAATAATGGTATGGGTGTTATCGCATTATCTATGACATGATATGTAATAGATAAAGTAGCAAATCTATAATTTTATACTACAGGTAGGTAACTAGGCAGTTGGACTTTAGCGTAAGTCCAGGAAAAGATTGTTATCAACCTTTCTATCCTCCACTTTCTTGAAAGAAATAATAGTAGTGTAAGTGTAGCCCCTTAGTGGGTCTTGTCTGACTTGCTGGCCCTTGGACTAACAGATAAAAAAGAAAAAAAAAATTATAATCCTATATATATATATATATATATATAAGATTTGAAAAATTTGATTGAAATTGGAGTAGTCGATCAATTTGACTCAAAATTTGACCGAATCCCAACCGAGTAACCCTGATTTTTCATTTACTAAGTTGGAGATAGTCCGATTAATTTATGAGTGATTCCTAGATAATTTCGGAACGAATTCAATTAGAATCAATGAAACTGATACTAATACGATTCTGAGTTTTTAAACTTTCTCACCTTACTTCAACTATAAGAAGATCACGAGTCACATGTTCGTTCCACCACTTTGAAGAGATATTGACAGTAAGGGTTACTTGACCTCACATGCTAAACCTAAAAAAAAAAAAAAAAAAAAAAATTCAATAAATCTTTTTTTTTTTCACGGGAAGATGTTTCAATTCCATCACTGTTGCATAAGTTTGGAGTTGAAAGCAATATGGATCTTTCACGCATAAGCTACGAATTAAAGTACACTCTTTTCAAAAGAATAAATATTTTTAATTACTAAGCTACCCTTGTTTAGCTGCTTTTTAATGTCACAATCATGCTAGTTGCAATAGTCACTTTTCAATTTTTAAAGTTTAATTAAAACAAGGGCAAAGGTTAGGCATGTCACTAGCTGCTCAACCAATGGAGGGTTAAGATGAGAAGGGTTGGGATAATTTTTTAGAGAAAGAGAGATGCAGTAACAATGTTGGGCACAACACTAACGGGCACAATCTTTATTCTTAAATCAAATATCTTTTTGTTTATTGGTATACATTTCATGTATGTCCAAGCAATCTTACTGATACTCTGACTACCATTATGCACTATTTTATATACTCCAGATTTATAAATGCACTATTTTCCTAATCACTTGAAGTAAATTAATTTTGATAGTGCCATTGTAGAGATTTTTCCTAGTCCTACCAAAAAGGAATCCCATGCCTATTAAGTTTTTTCTCCAACTATATGTGATTAGCTATTTGGATTTTATTTTTTCATCGATACTCTTTAAAGTCACATTGAAATATCTTCTATCATCCAATCATAGGAAAATTTTGCAGATGAAAATATTCTCTCACTGAATCCATAAAGGATTCTACAAACACTCTATTTATGGTTTTATGCTTTTTTTTCCCTACCTTTTTGTATCAAATTGATAACACAAGAGAGGATGAGCTTCTAACTTAGTAGTAGGCAACTAGCATTTGTTGAGTTTGGTGCAAGGCCAAGAAAGGTCGACAATTTGATCCTTACCGCTATCCTTCTTAGTATAACAGTAGTAATTAGTAGTCAGTAAAAAGTGTGGTTCGGTAGACCCCTTGTGGGTCCTGTTTTGGCCTTTTATGAGTCCCTTGTAAGGGCCTTGTATGACCCATTTGGCCAGTGTCACTATGTGTCTTGCAGCCCCCAAAAAATAAAATGATAGGAAAAGCCGCTTAGGTTATTTTTAGTTGTAGAAATGGTCCCCACCTGCTATACAACACGTGTGTTTTTAGCTTACAACTAAGTGAGAAAGAACGTGGAGTGGGAAATATCACTCACATGAAATTCTAAGGAGAGTATTTAATAAAAAAGTAAAAATAAAAAATTCATCATGCCCCTTCTTTTTTTTTGGTAACTGAAAAATGGTACTCCATGGTAGTGATCATAATTCTTAGGACAAGCCCCCGTAGGGTAAGCAACGCTTCTGCAGGACCAATGAGCGATAGTGGGTATGCCAAAACTCAAACCCACAATCAGCCGATTCGAGCGGTGATAGGTTGAAGGCATTTTCCCCACTAGGCTACTAACCCCATTGGTCATCATGCCGCTTCTTATAAGTTCATTTATTGTCATGCACCATTTTGGGAGTTCTGGATTTTACAATTGAATTAAAATTGGGGACCTTTGGGTTTATTTCACAAAATTTCAGCTCTCATTAAACTTGCTCTATGGTTCAAATAGGTAGGCCCACAAGAATGCCCGTAAAATTTACTACTTTTAAATGGTAATAAATGGAACAAGTGCTAGCATTTAAAGTGATGTCACAAATAGGTAGGCCCACAAGAATGCTCGTAAAACATAATCACTTTTATTTAGTGCTTTAGAGACAAATTAATCTTGCAAATGGAGAGGGACAAAACTTTTGGGCTGTGTTTGGTAGCCCACGAAGAAAAGAAAAAAATGCACTTGTTTCTTAGTTTAAGAAATTCTCTTTGTGCTTGGTATGTCCTAGACGAGAAGGTTCATTTTTTAATTTCAAAATTCAACTTGGAATGATGAAGTTTTCTATTGCTGTTGAAGAAAAAAAAAAAATCTTACCAAAAAATACAAGGAAACGTAAGAAAATACAAAACTTTTCTTTTCTTTTTTCTAATGGTAGGCAAACATACATATATTTTATATTTTCTTACCATTTTATTTCTTTTCTCCTAGATTCCTTTTTCTTTTTATTTCTTTTCTTTTCTTCTCTTGGCTACCAAACACAACCTTAGGGTAAAAAAGGAGTAAATAAATGGCTGAGAGAGATTTATGACTAGTGTGTTTGAGAGGAGTGGTGGAACAAAGAAACTTAACGTTGAGAAAGAAATGTGTGCTGTCAATTCCTTAGAAGAACCAAATAAGAATGAAATTGAGCTGGAGAAGAAAGAAATGAAAAGAGAGATACCCCTTCATGAAAGGAAAGAAAAGAATAGAAAAGAAAGCTTACAGATAGATTGATAGATGGACATACCGCCTGTTGGAAACCACTGAGGTAGATAGCAATGGAGCATTCATCCATGCCTGGGCATAGTGCCGACATTGTAACGTCGGTGATCGCCGGTATCACCATGAATGTGGCCATGTGGTACAGAAACACCGTCACAAACAGCGTGCTCAGTCCTGCGTACACCATCTCTACCTACCTAGCTACCTGCTCTCTCTCTCTCTCTCTCTCTCTCTCCCCCTCCTCTTTTTAATTTCTCTCAGAGAGAGGAGAGAAAGAGATGATACCAGAAGACACGCAGAGTCACAACCCACAAGAGCAAAGAAAAGCAAAAGGAAAGTGGGAAGTGGGAAGAAAGAAGAAGAGCCTAGTTGAAGTCTTCCAACCACCCTAATCTTTAGCGACGTACCAAAGATTTGGGAGAGATAAGGAAGGGATGGAATTTTTCTAAAGGGAAGTATTTGTGTTATAAATATAAGTGTGTGTTGTGTCCGTTGTGTCTTATGTGTATTTATGCTCTTTAGTTTGTACTGCGATTGTCTATGACTCCATAAACTGCTACTTTGCTTTTGCGTTCAAGTTAACCGTTGAAAGAGGAAAGAGAGGAAAGAAGACGGATTAGATGAGATGAGATTCCAATTGGGTCTCTTTCTCTTTTTGTTTTTGGTTTTGAACTGACCAACCAAGCAAAAGCTAAATGCGTAGCTTTCAAGTGAATTCATCATTTTTTACTTCAATTACCATATCCTCCTTTCAATACTCTATTAATTGCCTTTTCTACCTCTCTTGTTCCTCTTCTGGACCGGCCTTAGACGATGTGATCCCTTTCGTCTTTTATGTAATGTTAAAAATGTATATGTGAATGTGTATGTGCATGTGCATGTGTTTGCAGTGAATACATGCACACATAAGGAGAAAGTAAGGGTAAGGATATGAATTTGAAATCGAAACTCTTTATCGAAATTAAATCGAGCTATTTGCAATAAAATCGTAAAATCGTTTAGTAAATAGTTTGGTTCTGGTTTCAAGTTTAAGACCGATTAGTTAAAAGGGTTGGGTCGGTTTTAACCGCTTAACTCTTTGTTTTCAAACCGAATTGGCACCATGAAAACCGAACCATTTAAACCATCATTACCGATCTGATTAACCTGTATAACGATTAAATATTTGGTTTCTTTAACAAAACATAATGGTTTAATTTAGAGAAGAATTAAGGACCATAGAGGTTGTCCAATAGTCTATTCAATAATTAACTCTTATTATGTAGTTATGTAGTTAAATCTTGCTTGTTCAATGTTCCATTTAATTTGATACAAGATTGAAGCGTTTATCAACAAAAGTAAATTTTCGTAAACACACGAATAAACTGGCAAACCGATTACTAACCGTTTAGAAACTGTATGCAATAAACCGTGATCAAAATCGTGAAATTGACACCATTTAAAAATTGTGGTACTGAAACCGTTTACTAAATGGTTGCTGTTTTAGAAAATGCGACCGTTTTGTAAATGGTGCGGTTTAGTTTCAACCAAATAAATGTGAATCGAACCGAACCACACTGTATACATCGAAACCAAACCTATTAACGCCCTTAAGTAGGGGGTGTCAATCTGTTGGTTAGGTCTCGGTTCAAATTGAGTTAGTTTCCGTGTAAGAATGGTGAAAATAAAACCAAACCAATAAGGAAGCTTTGTAGAGAGTAGGGATGTCAATCAGTTAGTTTGGTTTTTGTCCGGATTAAGTTATTTTTTGTGTGAGAATAGTGAAATCGGAACCAAACCAACAAAAAAAAGTTTCAGTTTGATTATGTTTCGATTCAGTTCCAATATTATTTTGGATCCTTGTATCGATTTGTAATTAATCCGCTTCGATCCTATTTGAGTTGGGTTCACCAAACAAATTTTTATATAATGATTGGGGATTGGTTCAGTTTCAGGGTCCAAAACAGCCTTGATAAGACTTCGGTTCAATCTGAATTTTTCCACCTCCTAGGCGGGAGAGTGAATAATTGTTTATTATGAAATTTCATGTATCAATGCAACTTTTACTTAGGGGGTAGTGGAGTTGGAAAGGAACCTTCACCTCAAAAAATGTGCAGTTATGAGTTTGATCTCTTTATCTCATTGAGGTTATTCATAAATCTTTATTGCTTTTGGTAAAAATTGAATGATTCTCGCTCAATCCTGATATGATCTCATCCATACGATTGTAAAGTAAGTATGAACCCACAAGACTAATCAGACCAAAGGCTAAAAACACACTTTTTACTACGATACACACTACACATGAGATTCATAATTTCCATGTAGATAATTACATCCCCAAGGCCTAAACTTGTGGGACTGTATCATGATAAGTCCAAGCCATCTTACTATTCAAATATCTTTGTTTATATAGCAATACTGCATTAGGAGTTAGGAGTTAGGAGTTAGGAGTTAGGAGTTAGGAGTTAGGACCCACTTATCATTAAACGCGGGAAAAAAGATGTTTCCATATAAAGGACTTACAGCTGGATTGGTATATTGTCTACGCCAAGTTAATACTTGGCGCGATGGTCTTCAATCTTTTCGTTGTGGAGTAATGGACTTCGGTCTTCAATCTTTTCGTAATGGACTATCTTTTTTGACCTTTCAAATTAATTAATAAAATTAGTGGTTTATTTTTCTTATCCAAAAGACCTTACCCAAAAAAAAAAAAAAAAAAAGTTTAATTGTGACTGTCTATTCTTCTAAAGATTTTGTCTCTTCTTCCTTTCATAAATAACTTATCTAGTAGCCGTAAGGTAGAAGGCAAGGTCCCATCTTATTTACACCTAATTAGGGGACCCATCAAAATTTCCATGCATAAAAAATGAGGTAACTTAAAAAAAAAAAAAAATGGTTTCCTCAACTGTGCAGTGAGTTCACCTTATGATCTTAAGATCGAGAAACCCCCCACCCCTCAAATCTCAATCCCACTGCCACGTCCCCAATCCCTCACAATGAATGGATTCCCATTAATTATGGGTGTAGGAAAACTCGATGCTAAAAAAAAAAAATGAGATATATATATATATATATATATAAAATGCATCGGAACATTCCAATTGTAACCAAGGATTTAAATCTTGGGAATCAAATTGGTATCAGTCTCAGTCTATACTGATTCAAATTGACCTCGATCAATTGATTTTACCCATACTTTCTAAAAAAAAGAAAAAAACAAATTTTGCCCTAAATCCAATATTGACATCCGGTTCAATCGATCCAATACCAATACTTAGAACCCTACTTGCAACTTGTTGCTGCCGAAAAATCCGTATGAGTTGATCCTGCACAAGCACAGACGGCAGAGGCCCGGAGCTTTGTTCGGGGTTAGTCCTTTGACGCTCAAGTTAGGAATCGGCCGCACAGTTTTTGTTAAGGAGTAATGGTGTGGGTATTGATGCTTACCTCTCCCTTTCTTCTGGGCCTTCTTATATAGCTCTTAGGGTTTAGGGTTTCCCCTTTCCTAGGAGGAGTCTTCCTCAAGTCTACCTCCTTTCCTTTTAGAGTCCTACTCCGATACGTCCTATCCCTTCGTGGGGGATATTCTCTTCACGCAGTTGAAGTGGTAGAGTCCTGGCAGCCTCTATTAGGTGGGTGACACGGTCTAAGTGGGCAACGCGTGTCCTTACCCTACTGGACAGTCAATTTGGCCATATCAGGAGCCCCCTTACTCCCGTCAGGAGACTCTTCCTGTGGGAGTAATCAAAATTTTCATCTTTTCTCTTCTCCCTTTTTCGTTTTTGAGTCCCTTCGGCCTTATTCCTTCTGCTTCGACTTTAGTTCTGCTTGCAACCGAGAGCTTCAGTCAGCTGATGTGAAGACCTTCTGTCAGTTCGGCTCAGCCGTGCCCGAGCCCCTATCCGAGGTGGGGGCCTTCAGTTAGGTCCGATCGGCTTTGGCCTGAGCCCCCAGCCGAGGTGAGGACCTTCGTCAGTTCAGCTCGGCCTTGCCCGAGCATCGACCGAGGTAGGACCCTCGGTCAGTTTGGCTCGGCCTTGTCCGAGACCCCAACCGAGGTAAGGACCTTCGGTCAGGTCCATTCGGCCTTGGCCTGAACTCCCAACCGAGGTGAGGACCTTCGGGCAGGTCCGTTCGGCTTTTGCCTGAACTCCCAATCGAGGTGAGGACCTTTGGTCAGGTCCGTTCGGCTTTGGCCGAACTCCCAACCGAGGTGAGGACCTTCGGTCAGGTCCGTTCGGCTTTGGCCGAATCCCCAACCGAGGTGAGGACCTTCGGTCAGGTCCATTCGGCTTTGGCCGAACTCCCAACCAAGGTGAGGACCTTCGGTTAGGTCCGTTCGGCTTTGGCCGAATTCCCAACCGAGGTAAGGACCTTTGGTCAGGTCTGTTCGGCTTTTGCCTGAACTCCCAACCGAGGTGAGGACCTTCGGTCAAGTCTGTTCGGCTTTGGCCGAACTCCCAACAGAGGTGAGGACCTTCGGTCAGGTCCGTTTGGCTTTGGCCGAACTCCCAACCAAGGTGAGGACCTTCGGTCAAGTCCATTCGGCTTTGGCTGAATTCCCAACCGAGGTGAGGACCTTCGGTTAGGTCCGTTCAGCTTTGGCCGAATTCCCAACCAAGGTAAGGACCTTCGGTCAGGTCCGTTCGGCTTTTGCCCGAACTCCCAACCGAGGTGAGGACCTTTGGTCAGGTCTGTTTGGCTTTAGCCGAACTACCAACCGAGGTGAGAACCTTCGGTCAGGTCCGTTCGGCCTTGGCCCGAGCTCCCGTCAAAGGTGAGGACCTTCGGTCAGCTCCGCTCAGCCTTTGCCTGAGCCCCTGACCGAGGTGAGGACCTTTGGTTAGTTCGGCTCGGCCTTAGCCTGAGCCCCCGACCGAGGTGAGGACCTTCAGGCAGGTCCGTGCTGAACTCCCAACCGAGGTGAGGACCTTCAGTCAGGTCCGTTCGGCCTTGGTTTGAGCCCCCGTCCGAGGTGAGGACCTTCGATCAGCTCCGCTTGGCTTTGGCTGAATTCCCAACCGAGGTGAGGACCTTCGGTCAGGTCCGTTCGGCTTTGGCCAAATTCCCAATCGAGGTGAGGACCTTCGATTAGGTCCGTTCGGGCGCAAACCTCGAGGGTTAGTACTCGGTGACGTGGCGGTGCCATTAATGCTCAGGTAGTCGTAGAATTTTTCTTCCATCTATATAGTGTGGGGGTCCATTTGTGGGGCACTTTTCTTTTTCCCTCAGAGAGCCTTCCTTCGGTCTTATTGTTTCCTTCGGAGAGCATACCCTCGGTCTCGACTATCCTTTAGTTTAGCAGTACTCCGAAAGTAAGTTCCATGTCTTGTTCGTCGGGCTACAGTCCATCGTCCTCCAAGAGGACGAAGTCTAACCATAGGTGTCGGAGTCTAGGAGAGGTCCTAGGGATGTCCTCGAACTCCACCGATTTTCCCTCTTCCCACGACTCATCGTCTGCGGCCTCCCCGTCTGGGTCCAAGGGTGGCTCAAACGGTGAAGGATTTAGGGAGAGGGTGCTCGATTCCCAAGCCCAGACCCAGGAACCCTTAGAGGTGGAGGCTCTCCACATTGTATCCACAATGGATGAGTCGGAACTAGAGGAGCTGAGGGCCTCCTTCGGTATCTCGGACGCTTTCGAGCTCTTGCTGCCCAGACCATCTGATCGAGCCAGCTATCGAAACTCTGAAGAGTTGTGCTTGTACAATGAGGTGTTCAAGGCCGGCCTTCAGCTTCCCCTCCATCCCTTCTTTGCCCGAGTGTTTCGACACTACGGGATATGTCCGACCCAGCTGACGCCGAACGGATGGCAGTAGGTGCTCAACTTCGTCGTCCTTTTCTCAAGGCACCAGAGGCCTCTCTCCCTTCCTCTCTTCATCAACTGCTTCTTCCTTCATGCCTGTAAGGGGATTTCGGGCTGGTATTACTTCTGCCCCTGGAAGGACCTTCGGCTGCTGAGTGGTTACATGACGTCGATCCACGGGTGGAAGGAGAAGTTCTTCTTCGTGAGGTCGTCCGAGGGGGTGCCCTTCGGCACCGTCTGGGATATCCCTAACCTTAGGGAGGTGAACTCCGCCCCTGCCCTTTTCGAGGCAGACGCGGAGTCGTTGGCGATGGCGAGGCGGCAAGAAACCTGTCCTCCAATCGAGGCCGACTGCCTTAAGTCCGACGCCATACTGTTCAGATTCGGGCTTAGCTCGGGTGAGTTAGGCTAGCCCCAGTTTATTTCCCTCAGGCGTCGGTCTTTCGTACTGACTCCCTTCGTTTCTTCATGCAGTGCAAATCTCTAGGGCCAAGGCTAGGGCTGCCGCAGCGGCAAGGCAAGCTCAAATCAAGGAGGCTAGGGAGAGGGATGCCTAACAGCAGTCGAGGCTGAAGAGGAAAGAGAAGAAGGGTCCCTCCTCCGAGACTCCGAAGAAGAGATCTAGGGGCGAGGGGCAGAGCACCGAGGCAGTCCAGGCCCTCGCTGCTCTGGGCCATGACATGCCTGCCCGAGACCCCTCCCCCGTCGCGGACTTCAGAAGCCCGAGGGTGGGGAACATGAGGGCCAAAGTTGGATTTGTCCCTCAATGGCCGGTCAAGGAAGACGACATGTTGGTAGTCGGGCGTGTTGCTCGTGAGCTGGTGATAAAGGGCAGTTTTCCCGAGATGCCGCCGAAGCTCAATGGCAAGGGACGACGGCTATGATAACCAACGCCTGCATCTTCATGGCCAGGGTAAGCTTTGGTCCTCTAATTTTTGCTTTATTTTTCACCCTAGCATTTTAACCTTCGGTGTCTCATGTAGGCCCAAAACCAAATGGGTCAGCTGGCGGCTCGGGATGAAGCTATGGATCGAGACCTCGAGGTCACCGAATAAGAGAAGGCAGTCCTGGAGAATGAGCGTTCGGTCCTCCTCGAGAAGGTGGAGCACCTAAAAACGGACCTCCTCCTCACGCGCCAGGAATGCGATCGGAAGCTTACGGAGTTGAAGTCGCAGATGAAGACAAGGGTTCAGGAGGCCGAGGCCCGAGGGGCCGAGAAGTATAGGTCCTCCGAGGACTTTCGGGAGGAAATTAAACGTGCCATGGCCCTTGGGTTCACAATGGGTGCTACCGAGGTCCGAGACTGGGTCCTCGAGCGTTACCCAAGGGTCTCTTTCGAGGACAGCGGGCTCATCTTCGAAGAGGAGGGTATTGAGGCGGCCCCATCAGCCACCGAGGTTGCCGATGCCGACGGCGGAGGCTGTAGCGAGGAAGGTGAGGTTCAGCTGCAACGCGAGATCCCTCCGACTCCCGATCACGATGGCTCAGATCAGGAGACCCACCATCTCGAGGAAGAGGCCATGAATCCGACGGATGCCCCCTGAAGCCACCCCAGGTCTCAGCTCAGCCTGAGCTCTTTTTTTTTTTGATATGAGCCTTCAGGCTTCTTCCTGTAAACTCGGCCTTCGGGCCTTATCAATGAATGTATTTCCTTTCGTATGCTTCGACTTTCACTTTCGCATTCTTTTGGGTAAGGTGATCTTTAGTCCGTAGGTAGATGCAAGGAGGCCGAAACCCATTGTTGCCAGCCTTAGGATCCGCACGTCTACTTAAGCACGGCTCGGTCCCGCTCCCTCAGCTTATCCGAGAGGTTTCCCGAGTCAGAGGGCTCTGGACTTAGGGATCTTGAGCAAGTGTGGTTTTCACCAAGTGGTGTTCCCCCCTCAGCTCCGACCGAAGGGTCTTTTAAACTGGTATTGATCCAAGATCCAGCTGAGGGCAGATCCCTCGTCCGTCGTCGCTCCCTACCAAATTGAGGACCTTCGGTCAAGTCCCCTTGGACATTGGCCTGAGCCCCCGACTGAGGTGAGGACCTTAGGTTAGCTCGGCTCGGCCTTTGCCTGAGCCCCCGACCGAGGTGAGGGCCTTCGATCAGCTCGGCTCGGCCTCAGCCTGAGCCCCCGACCGAGGTGAAGACCTTCGGCTGTATCCGTTTGATAGAGTTATGGTCCTTCAGTCAGATTGGCTCGGCCTCAGCCTGAGCCCCCGACAAAGGTGAAGACCTTCGGCTGTATCCGTTCAGTAGAGTTATGGTCACCAAACAGGAGAATTCCTCTCAATTGCCGTAAACTAGCTTTCGTATTTTCCATGAATGAGATCCTCCAGAGTTTAGGATGAGGAATTACAACTTAAAAGTGCATAAGAGCAAAAATTATAAAAATTACAAAAAACAAGTGTGCTTGCTACTTCACTACTGATAGAATTCTACTTCACTACTGATAGAATCTCACTGCTGATAGAATTCTCTTAAGTTCTGAGAGTTCCACGATCGGGGTACCCTTTCTCCCCCTGTAGTCTCCAGGTGATAGGACCCTGGTTGTATTACCCTTGAGACTCTGTAAGGACCTTCCCAATTTGGATCTAGCTTCCCTTGATGTCTTGGGTCTGATACTTCAGCCCTTCTGAGGACGAGGTCACCCATTCTGAACTCGTTCTTTTCGAACTTTGGTGTTGTAGTGCCTCGCAACCCTCTGTTGGTAAGCGGCCATCCTTTCTTGCAAAGTGTCTCTGATTTCGGCCAAGAGGTCTAAATTTGTTCGGAGCCCTCCATCGTTTTCCTCTTCATTGTAGTACTGAATCCGATGGATAATGGCCCCTATCTCCACTGGAAGTACAGCTTCAGTGCCGTATGTTAAAATGAAGGGTGTTTCTCCGGTGGCCGATCTCTCAGTAGTGCAGTAAGCCCAGAGGATGTGGTGCAACTCGTCTGCCCAAAGTCCTTTGGCGTCATCGAGTCTCTTCTTTATTCCTTGAAGCAGTGTACGGTTGGTTACCTCTGTCTGCCTGTTGGTCGGTGGATAACCGATAGAGGTTTTCCTGTGGTCAATGTCGAGGGCATCACAGAACAAGCCGAAGGTCGGATTGGCGAACTGAGTTCCATTGTCCGTTACCACAACCCGAGGGATTCCAAATCTATAGACTACCACCCTTTGGAAGAAGTCCCTTACGTTCTTTTTGGTTATCGTCACCAGTGCTTCGGCTTCTGTCCATTTCGTGAAGTAGTCTACCGCCACCACAATAAACTTCCTTTGTCTTGTGGCCAGGGGGAATGGGCCTAGGATGTCGATTCCCCACATGGCGAATGGTATTGGGCTTGATAGAGATGAGAGCTCGGTAGAGTGTAGCCTAGGAACGGGGGCGAACATCTGGCACTTGACGCACTTCTTGACTAATGATTCCGCGTCCTTCCTCATTATTGGCCAGTACAGACCCTGCCTTAGCACCTTATGTGCCAAGGCCCAGGCTCCCAGGTGTTGGCCGAATTCATGCACTTCCCGAAGTGCATACTCGCCATCGGCAGGGTCCAGACACTTGAGGTACGGCACGGTGAACCCTATTTTGTACAGTATCTCATCCTTCAGAAGGAAGCGTGCCGACCTCATTCATACTTTCCTTGCCTCGTCCCTATTCTCTGGGAGCTTTCTTTCCTTGAGGTATTCAGTTATGGCATCCATCCAGCTTTGGCCGTGTTCGCCTACAGGTAATACCTCTCGGGGTTTTTCGGTACTTGGCTGTGATAGCACTTCAAAATACACCGATCGTCCAAGATCTGCGAAGTCGGAGGTGGCCAGCTGTGACAGTGCGTCTGCACTAGCATTCTCTTCTCGTGGCACCTGCCTTACCTCAAATTCTTTGAAGGCCGCTATTCTTTCTCGCACCGTCTTCAAGTACTCAGCCATCCTTTGTTCTTTGGCTTCGTAGTCTCTATTCACCTGTCGTACCACGAGCTGTGAGTCACTATGCACCACCAGCTCCTTTACCATCAAAGCCCGAGCCAGATTAATTCTGGCTATTAACGCTTCGTATTCTGCTTCATTGTTGGAGGCATCGAAGTCGAACCGTAGGGAGTATTCTATCTTGAAACCCTCGGGGCTGACCAATATGATTCCTGCGCCGCTTCCTGTGTTGTTGGAAGCACCATCCACGTATAATGTCCAAGCCTTTTCTCCTTGGTTCTCGGCAAACTCCTGGGGGTCATCAGGGAGCGTCATCTCGGTGATGAAGTCTGCGAGGATCTGTGCTTTAATTGCAGTTCTCGGTTTGTACTGGATGTCGAATTCTCCCAACTCTATGGCCCAGTTTACCAGGCGACCGAACATATTCGGCCGCTGTAGTATCTTCTTCAGGGGCTGGTCTGTGAGTATGCATACCGTATGTGATTGAAAATATGGCATTAGCTTTCTTGCCACTGTCACTAGGGCATACGCCACTTTCTCTGCCTTTCTGTATCTTGTTTCGGCATCTAGAAGGGTTTGGCTGACATAGTATATTGGCCGTTGTTGCCTTCCTTCTTCCTTCGTCAGTACTGCGCTTACCGCCACTGTTGATACAACAAGGTATAGCTGCAAGGTATCCCCGGTGTTCGGCTTCGTCAGCAACGGGGGTGCGGCCAGGTACTCCTTCAATTGTTCAAAGGACTTTTCGCACTCCTCCGTCCATTCGAACTTTTTGGTCCCCTTCAGTGCTTTGAAGAAGGGGAGGCATCTGTCTGCCGACCGAGACATGAATCGCCCGAGGGCAGTGACCCAACATGTTAGCTCCTGGACTTGCTTCACATTCTGGGGTGACCTCATATCCCAAATGACTTGTATTTTCACCGGGTTGGCTTCAATTCCCCTCTTCGAGATAATGAAGCCGAGGAACTTTCCCGAGGTTACTCCGAATGCACACTTTACCGGGTTCAGCTTCAGGCCGTACCGCCTCAGCACCTGGAACGTCTCTTCTAAGTCTTGGATGTGTCGTTCCGCCTTCAGGCTTTTTACGAGCATATCATCCATGTACACCTCCATGGTTTTGCCGATCATCCCCTTGAAGATTTTATTCACCAACCTTTGGTAGGTGGCCCCTGAGTTTTTTGGCCCGAAAAGCATGACTTCATGGCAGTACAGTCCTCCCTCGGTCACGAAGGAAGTTTTCGGGACATCAACCTCTGACATCTTGATCTGATTGTACCCCGAATATGCATCCATGAAGCTTAGCGCCTCATATCCTATCGTGGCATCAATGAGGAGGTCTATCTTCGGCAGGGGGTATGCATCCTTCGGGCAGGCCTTGTTCAGGTCGGTGAAGTCGATGTAGATCTTCCACTTTCCATTTGCCTTCGGGACCATCACTACGTTAGATATCCACTCCGGGTATTGGATCTCGCGGATGAACTGGGCCTTCAGCATCTTCTCTACTTCTTCATCTATCTTCTGTTGTCTTTTGGGGGCGAAAGTCCTCTTCTTCTGTTGCACCGGATTCTTCGTCGGGTTAACATTCAGATGATGCTCTATTACCTCTCGATCTATTCCAGGCATATCTGAAGCCGACCAAGCGAAGACGTCAGAGTTGTTTCGGAGGAATGAGACGAGTTTTTCTCGTTGTTGCCTTGTCATGGTAGCCCCGATCTGGAATTACCGAGCGTTATCCCCCTCTTCAGCCTCAACTTGTACCAGATCCTCGGTCGGCTCCCCCCGTTGATGAGTGGCATCATCGCGTAGATCCTCTATTGGGAGCACCTCGCCTGCCTTTTCTCTTCCCCACAAGGTAGTGGCGTAACACCTCCGGGATGCCTCCTGATCGCCTCGACATTCCCCGACACTGTTCTTGGTTGGGAATTTCATCTTGAGATGGGGTGTGGAGACGACAGCCTTTAGTATGTTCAAACCAACCCTTCCTAGTATGGCATTGTATGCCGAGGTAATGCCTACTACCAGAAAGTTGATCATGACTGTTACTTGGCGATCTCCGGTGCTGGCTCTTACTGGCAACTCAATCGATCCTTCCACCTTCACTGGGATGCTGGAGAATCCCTGCAACGGGTGTTCAACTTTCTTTTACTTTCCCTGGTCCAGGCCCATCTTCTGGAAAGCTTCAAGGAACAAGATATCAGCTGAACTGCCGTTATCCACTAAGATCCTCTTCACTTTGCAATCCGCTATGGTCATGGTGACAACCAGGGCATCGTCGTGCGGAGTGTGTACCCCTTCCAGATCGTCATCTAAGAAGGAAATAACCGTTCCCGTTCTTGCCTTTTTGTTCAGCCATTCTGCCATATGTACGCTTCTCGCATAGGCTTTTGCTTTCCTGATAGAGATTGAACTTTCTCCAGTGGCTAGGCCTCCATAGATGGTCGCTATAACTCTAGTTGGGCTCTTATTCTTATCTCGGAGGTGACGGTCAGCTTCCTCGGGTGTCTGGTCCCTTCGTCGTTCTTGATTGCCTCTACGGGCAGGACCCCTCCTTTCATAGTGGCCTCTGCCATCCCTCCGACGGTTGTCCCTACGATCATTATTGTCTTGGGCATCCTCCTTTTTGCGGTCTACAAATCGGCCTAGATATCCTCTTTGGATCATTCCTTCTATCTCCCCCTTAAGGTGCCAATAATCTTCGGTGTTGTGGCCATCGTCCCTGTGGAAGTGGTAATATCTGTCCATATTGCGTCTCTCGGGGTGCCGACCCATCTTCCCTGGCCACTTCATGGCTCTGACATCTGGGGAGTCCTTTATCTGCATCAGTACATCCGTTCGTCTCCGGTTCAGAGGTGCGTATTTCTTGAACTTCCTTGGTGGACTGGGTGCCCGACCGCACTCAGACTTTCGTCTTTTGCCCTCTTCGGAGGGTTTGTAGTCGCCCCTTGAGATCCTTTTCCTTCCCGCCTTCCTTTCGGCTTCTTCATCGGCCTGGAGGGTTTCTTCCATCTGGATGTACTTATCGCACCGAGCTCTCAGCTCGGTCAGGTTCCTAGGTGTATGCTTCGCCAAAGACCTTTTCAGCTCCTTATCCTTGATGCCTCCTAGCAGGGCTGTGAACTCTTCTTTCGGGTCCAGGCCTCTGATTGTGATTTTCTCTTGTTGGAAGCACTTCATGTAGTTCCGTAGTGATTCTCCTTCCTGCTCCTTGACGTTGGTCAAGTTCAACATAGTCTTCTGAAAGGGCTGGCTACTAGAGAATCCCTTCACAAAGAAGTAACTTAAATCGTTGAAGCTGTGGATCGACTTCGTCGACAGACGGTTGTACCATAGCCTTGCCGTTCCTCTGAATGTCAATGGCAGGGCACGACACATAATGTTTTTCAAGACTCGATGAAATTGCATGGCGACCTTGAAGCCTTCCAGATGATCGACGGGATCCCCAGACCCGTCATAAGTGTCATACTTGGGCAGGCGAAAGCCGATCGGGAGCGAGTCCCTCATGACCTCATCAGCTAGAGCCGTGTCATTAGTGAGGTCTGGCTCGTGGGCTCCTGTCGTATTTTCTACCACCTTCTTAATCTCATCTTTCAGGTCCAGGATCATCTGCTTTAACCCCGAGTCCTCTTGTCTCTACTCGTCTCCTTGGTGTGGTTCCCCATGTGGGTCTCTGGCGGCACGCCGCATCCTTCCCCTGGGTGCAGGAATTTCCCTCATTGCTCGGTTTTGAAAGTTATGACCGGACCTTATCGATCCGGTACTGCTCCAGTCCTCGTCTCGAGCCCGCTCAGGCTGGGTGTGGGGGCCTGGCGGTGCTCCGCCGGTCTTCTGAGAGACAACTTTGGAGATCTCCTTCATTACATCGGCCATTCGGTCATATTTGTCCTGGAGGGCTTCGAATTGCTCCCTTGTCACATATTCTTGCGCTTCAGGAGGGGGCGGAGGACCACTATCTCAGCATACCAAATACCGGGCCGAGCGCTGGTACCTTACGGATCCTTCCCGGTCATCGTTGCCCCTTTCTCGTCCCATTTCCGTCGAGGGAGGGAGCCCCCCTGAAGGTTCTTCCCCCATGTTCATGTTCGACGCTGCTCTTGTGTTCTTATGATTGTAGGTTCTTCCCACCATTACTGTCGTTCCCACAGACGACGCCAATCTGTTGCTGCCGAAAAACCCGTATGAGTTGATCCTGCACAAGCACAGATGGCAGAGGCCCGGAGCTTTGTCCGGGGTTAGTCCTCCGACGCTCAAGTTAGGAATCGGCCGCACAGTTTTTGTTAAGGAGTAATGGTGTGGGTATTGATGCTTACCTCTCCCTTTCTTTCGAGCCTTCTTATATAGCTCTTAGGGTTTAGGGTTTCCCCTTTCCTAGGAGGAGTCTTCCTCGAGTCTACCTCCTTTCCTTTTAGAGTTCTACTCCGATACGTCCTACCCCTTCGTGGGGGACATTCTCTTCACGCGGTTGACGTGGTAGAGTCCTGGCAGCCTCTATTAGGTGGGTGACACGTGTCCAAGTGGGCGACGCGTGTCCTTACCCTACTGGACAGTCAATTTGGCCGTATCACAACTCAACCGTTGCTCCTCCTTATTCATACATTCATGGTTTCAATAGAAGAAACATTGATCATTCCTGGTTCCACCCCTGGCCACATCAATGGATTGGTGTTCCATCAAAATATCAGAATGGTATGTTAAAATGTTTATTTTCTTGGTCATTTGATCAATTTTGTTGCTTTCAATTATGTATACAAAGTCTAAATGATTTGAGACTTCATCTATCCGTTGCAAGTTTGGTACCTGACTTCCACATCAATGAGATGCATGAGATATCTTGGAAGGAACACTTAAATATCATTGAAGTGAAAGACAAAACAAGATTCCACAAATTGAATCCCTCTGGCTAGGAGCCTAGGATGCCCAACACCTCTTTTTTCTTTATCTTTTTTTTTTTTCCACAGTAATATTCACCAGCCAAGCTACCATTAGGTGTTGATGACTTTACCACTTTGTTAATAAATGAAGGAACTATCCGTTAATGCATGTCTACGTTTAGATAAAATGGGTGCGAAAATATATGTTATCCTACGCTCCGCTGAAGATGTTAACATGTGCCTTCTCATTGGTCATGGCTACTAGTGTATATCTACGTCTGTAGGTAGCGCTCTCCAGCCCATAAATAAATAAGGTCAAGAATGTTTGATCCTTATTAAGTATAACATAATCCTTCAAGATATTTTGTGATGCTTTTATGTGGTTAGTGATCATAATTTTAAAATTCGGATCAGAATTGCATGAGACAGTTGAGTTGACTCAGAGTCGACTAGGGCTGATTTTGATTAAATCTTATTCTCTGCAAAATGTGTCCAACGGAGATGAGATAAATCGAGCTGATTCTGACCAAGTTTAATCTATTCCTGGCCGATTATGTCTTAGAACGATTTATCTTTGAATTAAACCGAAATCAATAGAGATCGGTCACTATATTTGATTCCAAATTTAAGAACCTACTAGTGACTGGGTGACCCAGGTTCTTTAAGTTGAGTGAACCCTTTTTTTCTACCCAAAAAAAATCTAAATGAGAAAAATAATGATTCTTTTGGAAGGGGCGGTAGTTTATTGATGATAAGGATGAATGATATGGTCGGTAGAAAGGAAAATTTGATCAAAATGGAGGCGGAACCAAGAAAATCCACCAGAATGAATTGAAAAAATCAATTGAATCGGACTCGTCAATGATTCATTCTCGGGGTTTTTTTTTAAACATGGAAAATCGACCATACTAACAAGGGAACGATAGGAGATTATTAAAAGAAACTAGTAAGAGATGAAAACGGATCGGACCAATAGGTATCTGTTTCAATATGGATTTTATAAATGAAAATTAGCATCAAAATCGTCTATGGTGAGGTGACGAGGTGTAGTGAGCATCCCAGGTGTAGTGAGCATCCCAGCCACTGGATGCTCACTACAACTCACCATTCGTTGCAGACAATTTGAACTCAAAAAAATATTGATTTGATTACGGTGTAACTCTATATATGCCAACTCAAAAACCCTTTTTTTTTTTTTTTTGGGAAAGAAAAACCAACCGTTTTATACCTTTATGACAAGGATGTGTTTGGTAGTCATTCAGAAAAACGTTTCCAATGCTTTTCCGTTCTATGGGAACAAAAAATCGGAATAAAGTGTATGGTATCAACTTGGTGTTGTTCAATTTTTTTGGAACGAAAATGAAAAAAAAAAAAAAAAAAAAAAACACTAGAAATACAAAATGATGGAACAACAAAACCTTGTTCCGTCATTTCGGTTTTGTTTCAAATACAAAAAAAGTGAACAACTTGGGTAATTGTTCATGAAACAGGTTCACCAAACACCATATTTTTGTTTTAAAACGGCATTTTGGCATAGAAACTGAAAATTCTATTTTTGATACAAAACATCATTTCTGGAACTAAATGACTACCAGACATAACCTTAACCCAATGAGAATTCAATATGCATTGCTTGAGATCGAGGGAATGGAATCCAAATGCAAGTAAACCATATACACAACATTACTTTTTAAAACCCTAGTAACTTTAACTTTTCATGACTAAGAATTTAATTTGTAAAGTTATTGAGGAGACTCATAGAAAGTTATAGATCTCACAAGAAATATCACCATATGGTCTTTATTGGCCTAGAAAAAACATTTGATAGAGTTCTTATAGATTTAATTTCGCATGCCATAATAAAGAGATGGGTGTCGAGTAAATATGTGGATATGAGGGCGTGTTAATTAATGTAAGATTTGTGGGAGATTAAGGCAAGGGAATTCCCAATTATGATTGGGTTACATCAAGGATCGGTCTTAAGTCCCTATTGTGTTTATCATAGATCATTTAACATTCCAAAGAGGGGACAAAACTAATCCATCCGCTCCTCTTTGCTTGGCTGCTTTCGTGCCTAAATTCTAGTTGGCTGCTTTAGTCATACAATTGTTGTTCTCTTTATTAGAAGAACTCCGCCTAGATGCAGAACTGAATTACGTTGAGAAATGATGGTTACCGATTTGCTTTATTCATGGTTACACGAGTAACCAACATATGATTCACCCCAACCATCCAACATCTGATTCACTGGCATACCATTAGCCGACAACTCCCATTTAAAAGCATTCTAGACGAGGTCCAGTGATGTATGCTCTTCATCGATGACATTATTTTAGTGGATGAGACTAAAGCAGGGATTGACACTAAGTTGGAGCTATGGAGATCAACCTTGGAAATAAGAAGTTATAAGGTTAATAGATCGAAGATGGAGTATATATGTGATGTATAAATTTAGTTATTCTATGATAGATAATGAAACAGTGAAAAATTGAAGAGAGACAAATACCGTAAAGTGATTATTTTAGATATCTAAGGTCAATCATAAATAAAAAAGGTGACATAGAAGATGATGTTTTATAGAGAACTAAGTTGGGATGGATGAAGTGGAGAGGCGCTTCTGAAGTGTTGTGTGACTAGTTTATCCCTTTAAAGTTTAAAGAAAAATTCCTTAAGGTTGTTGTGCGACCGACTATGATGTATGAGACAAAATGTTGGATAGTTAAAAAGTGTCAGAGAAAGAAGTTATGTAACTAAGATGAGGATTTTAAGATGGATGTGCGGCAAATCAAGAAAGAGAATGTAAGGAATAAACATATTAGAGCTGAGTTGAGAGTTGTCTTGATCAATAATAAGCTCTACAAAAGTTGTTTGAGGTGGTATGATCATGTTCAAAGGACGTTTGAAGATGCACCAGTAAGAATGAGTGATCTGATTCTAATTGAGAGAGCTAAAAGAGCGAGGGCTAGGCCTAAAATAACCATAGGCAAAGTGGTAAATAATGACTTGCATAGTCTCAGTCTTGTTCCAAGTATGACCTTGGATAGAATTTACTAGAGGGTTAGGATCCATGTAGCCAATCCCATTTAGCTGAGATTATTCTGACTTGTTGAGCTATGCTTTATTCTTCTTATTGTCACATTTTTACTCTCATCTTTTCATCTCTTCCTTCTGGCCCCTCTCCCCCCTTTCTTTTACATGGATCCATGTAACCAACCCCATTAAGTAAGGATGAGTCAGAGTTTGTCGGTGTATAAATATTTAATCATTCATTTATTTAGATTAATATAGTAACAAAAAAAAATTTACTGAGGTGAATGTAACCCATTGTGTACTCCCTACTCCAATATTCAAACCAAGAGAATTTATTTATCATAAATAATAAAATAATAATAAAAATATATATATCAAGAGATATAAGGGAGTGGGGACTTTTTTTTTTTTTTTGCAAGGGGAGTAGTCAATGAAGGGCTCACAGAGGGGCTAAGAAAAGGCCCAAAGGGCCACATTCTTCTTGGAAAACTGAAAAGAATACATGGTGAGCTAATAGAGATGCCTTTCTATATGCCACAAAGGAACTTGATCCCACATGAGCACTCTCCAAAGGAGTAGCGTCAACCACCAGGATTGGCAAAGTTTCTTTTTTGTCTATTGGGTTTCTGGTGTCGTGTAACTATGCTCGAAACAAAAGAAATGGAGAGGAGAGGAGGGGGAGAGAGACTTTAATATTTGGACTGAGTTTCACAGCACCCATGGTTAATGGAAATTCATTCATCAGGAGAGGAAAAGGGGAATGGGGAACGTGATTTCTGGACCCCAAAAGGGAAACTTTTTCCGTAATGGATTAAGCTAGAATTCAACAAAACCTACCTCTCACTCCAAGTTAAAACAAGACCATCTCTGTTTTCTCTTCCAGTCACCACTTCAGGTTTCACACAGTTTATTTCTGAAACTCCTCTCCTCACCAACCAGAGGAGGTTGGTGAAAAGGGCATTAAAAATTCTTGGTCTGTTCTTTTTATTTTTATTTATTTTTGCTAGAAATGGTCTCTTCTTATTTACCTAAAGATTTGGTAAGTCTTTGGACCACTCAACACACATCATGGTGAAACAGTGAAACCTATGTGTTAAGTGGTGCAAAGCCATAAAACCCGTCACATGATGTGGATTGTGGACCTAAGAATTGTGTCTTCCTCTGCCTCTTGGGAAGGCCGGAAATAAAACCTATATTGCATTTATAAAGAGCAAAACAGAAGATGCTTCCAAGCCCCGAGTGAAAATTAAAGAGATTTTGTTCAGGAAGCCAATCTGAGATTCCTCCAATTTTGTCCACCTTGGATGACGACAGGTAGAAGTTTTTGGTAAAAAATGGAATGAGTTATGAAAATCAAGGACAATTTTTTTTTTCTTTGGTAGTTGCTTGCGGTCTGACTTGTAAGGGATTAGGGAGCATGTATTTATATCGATATGGATATGGATTGGATTTGATTGGTGGGAATAAATCGTTTTTATTCTACCTTTTTTTTATTGATAAAAAAGTATTAATTATTTATTATTTTACTCCTGGAATGATACAAATAATTGATCCGAATTGATTAGAGATTGAGGATCGATCTCAACCGACACTCATCCGATATGATCGATACAAAACCGATATTTGAAACCACGCTAGGGAGGGGACTAAGGATTTAATTTCGGGAATTGGAGCTGATACCGAACTGTTAAGTCTGGATAGGCCGGTTTTACTTTTACCCCAAATTTTCAGTAAAAAAAATGGGGTTCTTTCATTATTCTGCCATTGATCTGACACTACGACCCAATCCAGTATAGCTCAGGTATGGATAACGATGTGATCCGATGATCCGTTACCAGTACTTTGAAACCAAGAGGGGACTTTTTTCTATTGTCAGAAAAAAAGTGTGATTGATCAGGTGATGCTGTGTGTCTCGCTGATCATTATACATAGAGACAGTGAAGTGAAAAATATATGATGACAGCTATCCATTTGCATAGCCAGTGTGTCATGTGCAGGACCAATAAGAGATTTTACAAAGACATCTTTAGCACATGAGGGTGGGACAGCGCAATCTAGACATGGGCTCATGCAAACAGGTAATTTTCTTTTTTCCTTTAAAAATAGCCAAAATGGCCAACTACCAGGATCAGGTCTTGTCTCTCTCATGAAGATTGCAAATTAGTGAGAGAATCTAGATTTTCCTCATATTACACTGCACGGATTTAAGTGTTCATCATTATATCAACAGGACAGGTAATTATAAGTATTAAAGACGATCCTCTCCGATGATTTCCCCTTCAATCTCACTTTAATCAAAGATATGCACACAGTTCAACACCAAGAGGAACACAACCCTAAGGGTTTAGCATGCAAATCTTAGGTGTACATATGTTTGATTGGAGGGGATCCCAATCCAATTAAAGACAGCAAATTGGAGGCTATCTTGTCACTTTGGTGAATGGACATTTTGTGCATGGGTACTTCTCTCATAGTCCAAACACATTTCCGTTGTCAGTCACATGCTTGTTTTGTAGAAAGGCCCAGGCCTGGCGTGTAGGCTTGACTCCTTTGTTAAATTTTGCTATTAGACCCATACAACTGAAGTCTACTTCATGAATAGTATGTCTTCATATTACTAAAATTTTGGGCTCAGAAGTTGGTTGGATAATTGGCATTTTGTTCCGGCACGAAGTTTTAGGTCATCAGGATGGGAGCTGTATCAACTACATCTATTGAGGAAACAGAAGCATTTGGAATTCTACAAGGTCTAAATCTAGCTACTGCCAACGGTTGGACTATCGATAAAGTATGGTTCTCGACAAAGAATTTACTTCATCTTATACCGAAACCTTCTAGAAAAGTTGGTCATTTCTTTCTTTCGTAGTCTTTTGGAATTATATTCTAGATTTGGGTCTATTCCTATTTTGTATAAATGTAAATCAGAATCTCAGATGATGAAGTGTCTATGGGATATAGCTATATGTGATACAATTAGGCAGTCGAATCTTCAGGATAGTTATGATGTAATATCAGCCGGTTTTTATTAATATAGTTTTCTCTTTCTACAAAGAAAAAAAAAAAAAAAAAACAGCCTACTTCAGGAATTTAATTTATTTTGTTTGGGAGAAGGGGAGGGGTAAATGATATAGAAATTAAAACCTAAAATTTTCTTGAATATTTATTTGCATAACTCAAACCATCCTAGTTTGCTTTTTAGGGCATGGAGGGAGGGCATGGAGGGAAGGGGCACACATATGTACAGTATGCACCTGCCTTTCAAACTAGAAAGAAGGTACCAGAGGGGGAAAAAAGAATAAGCGGGTGTGAAAGAGGGAAAAAGATCCTCTTCAATGCCAATCATTTACTTTCCACCTATTCAATGACTGGGATGATTTGGACAAGCATCCCTAGGTGTTGGCTGGTGTTGGGATGTGTGTCCATGTCATTCCAGCCGATGAATGGGTGGGAGGTAAATGGTTGGATGCCCAAGCTGTTGGAGAGGATAAAGAGAGGCTTAGAAAACTTCTATTGTTATAGGCTAGTAACTTTGAGGGAAGACCTCAGCTCAACATTAAGATTGCTCTATTAAGATCTAATGATTGCTGATTCGAGCTAGGAAACAACCCTAAGCAAAGCAGGGGTAAGGTTGCCCAGAGCTCGCTCTACAAGTCAAAGCATGCAATCTTATATTATACTGTCGTCCCTTATACTAATCACTCTTGCTTAAAATGGGCTTCAACCGTTGGACCATTTCCACATTCAGAGAGTTTCCCAACTTAGCAAGACCATGAATAAATCGGGCATGATCATGTTAGGATTTAAGAGTTAGGAGTAGTGATCCGCAATATGACCCTGGGAGGGCCAACCTCAAGCCCAATCCAAGCTGGGTACATAAAAATTTAGGGGTGAAACAGAGTCGGCTTGGGCCGGGTTTCTTAAAACCCTAACCCAAACCTAGGTCCTCAAAATTCAATCTAGGCCCAAACCAATCTTGTTGGATTCATACCGATCCAACCCGGCCCTTAGTCGATCCTGACTTCTGTAGTGGTTGGATTAACCTTAATTGATCTGCTTTTGCCATTCATATCCTATATATTAAAAAATTATAGAAAAATAAAATACCAATAAGAGCCTTAAGTTCTAGTATAAAAATTCAGGGTTAAATTTCAGGCCGGATTAATTCGGGTTGAAGCCTCAACCCACCTCAACCTGAGCCCGACCCAACCCTAACCCGCCCTCAGAATAAAAAAACTTGTCCCAAGCCCCATTTGGATTCAGGGCGGGTCAGGACAGATTCGGATTGTCAGAACCAAGTTTTCACCCTTATATAAAATCCACCAAATATCAATGCCAATCCCAAACAATAGTGGCCTTTACATGGGCTGGACCTAGGTGAGGGAAGAGCATGAATGGGTGCCCATTATTTTTATTTTATTATTTATTACTTTAAGGGAAAAGTGTTGAAAATAAGTGCCAAATTTAAAAAAATTATTCCTAGAATCATGCATCATGTATCATTAGATTATTTATTCTGTCTCGTGGAGGGTCTAGAGTTGCATGTTACTTTACAAGCACAAACTGTTCAAAAGAAAATACAATACTTGAGCAAATGACTAACCACAAGAATAAGTAGCTACTCCTCGTACAATTCTTGCATGTAATAGGGCAATAAAATCCTCTCTAAATTCTCAATAAGATTCAAAATCCAAATGAGATTAAGCGAGAGGGAATGAGATGCAAGATCTGACCACTTTGAATATCTTCAGGGGAGGAAGAAACTTTTAATAACGTTTAAATGCCTGAGAAATAGCTTTATTCTGTTTAGTCTTTCTAATTTACAATATCACATAATAAACTTGCGAAGACGGGATTTATTATTATCATCACTGTAGCTCATCAAAATATCATGAATCCAGTGCACTAATATATAGTCAAGGAAAGATAAGTCGTTAATCCACCAAAATCCATATATTTTACTGCAACGATAAGGACCTCTCAGGTCTTGAATCAATCATAAATTATTATTAACGATCTTGACCTTAACCATCTAACTGCAATTCATTCAAGATTCTTAAGTGAACAATTAGATACACACAAACATGTGTACTCATAATTGTGCCTAGAATTATCATTCCTAAAAACACATAATGTAATAACCAAATGAACAGAATACCCAACTCTATCCTTAATTGTGAATATTTTAAGATATAATCCTCAAGACAACAATATGTCTAATCATATTATATAAATTAGTTATTAAATAAGTAATAAATTAGATTTGATGGCCATCCCATTTCAAGAAGAAAATGATCAATATTTCTGTCATTGGATAAACACATGTGAATCAGAAGTATCTATATCCAATGGCAATAAAGTATTTTATGGGAAAAGAGTCTATTCATAGTCCATTTAGAACATGCATTAATTTGCCAAGTCTCTTAAATCCTTTGAAAATCAAATGGTTTGGGATGCCACCAAATTGCCCATTTAACAGAGACGTACCATTGAGGTGTGAGTCCAAAACATTGTTAAATGGGTTTAAGTGTCTTGATCGAGATTTTCCTGTTTATAGCTCTATAGGCTATGCTTTGTAGTAATGTAATTAGTTCGTCATTAATCTTGAGACAAAAAGTGGGTTTAAATTAAATTGACGATAAATCCAAAACTAGGGGATGGCACCCCATGACCAATAAGTGGTACTATCTTCATTCATAAGTTTTTCTAGGTCTGCATCGCTACTCTAGATTTGTTCCACCTCCCATCCTTCTTCTTTGGCTTGCTTTGTCCCATGGAGAAGGCCCTTTGTTGTTGCTTAAAAATATTTTCTATCATAAAAAAGTTAGAAGAAAGTAAGACACATTTCCCTTCTGTTATTATAAAGGCAGCTGATTCAAAAATATTTTTGGAAGCGTCAGTGATACCAGTGCAGATTAGCATTTTGTGGTGGTAGAATGAAAATGGTGGTTTATCAAGGTATGGGTTTAGTTATGGTCAGCTGTTGATCAATGGAATGCGTATTGATGTGTTTAGAGACCCGACATTACTTGTGGTAGAATCAAGTAGAATAGGCAATAGATTGTGTTTATTGTGCCCAAGGATGATCTGATTTTTACGTTTCCAAATATAATAGCACGTGATTAAAAAAATATAGAAGAGCTCTAAATTGAGAGTAAGAATCATATTGGAATTAAAAAAAAAAAAAAAAAATACATTATTAAACACTGTGATATTGCTTACATAGGATCAGGTAAGTCCGAAATGAAGAATCTCATGCGGTGGCCCCAAGAAGCTAGGTACAACGGTGAAGGTTTGATCACGAGACCTTGTTTTCTAAGGCAAAGTACCATGTTTCCTCCAAGCCAACTACGCTAACCCCTTGGGTTATGTTATATTTCACTTTGAGGCCCAATGGACCAACATCCCAAATCCTCTTTATGAACTTGCAAGAGAGGAAAGTATGAAATGTAGTCTCATGATGATTGTAGCATAACAGAATGGGTCAATATCCACTCATTTTCTCACGACGTCTTTGTAAGAATTCCTTTCATGTGCTATTCTTTCAAAACAAATTTTTAATTTTAGATGGATTTTGAGTTTTAAAAAATAGTGTCACGAGTGTGAACATGGAGATAACATTTATTTCAGAGGTATGAGAGGGGTTTTCCCGGGGTTGATATGATCATCCAATGAAGCATAAGAAGACTTAAAGAGATACTTTTGTCTTTTTCTATGAAATAAATCCAGTATAGAGATGTACGGCTGTACTGGCATTAATATAGTAAAGATTCTGATGGAATGTGCTACGACACATTTAAGTTAAGCACGTCCTATCCCCATCCCAAATTTGAATCTTTTGTCTCCCCGGGACCAACAAATGTAAGGAGAATATCAATTACTTAAATGGTCCAGAGAGTGATTCATCTCTAAAGTTAGCAGCAGCTCAACTACACAGGGAATAGCAATAGCTTAAATGGTCCCGAGAGTGGTCCATATCTAAAGCTAGCAGTGACTCAATTACCGTTAAATGTGTTGGGTTTAGTAAATTGGTGAACGCTTTGAACATGTCAAGCTATGAATCGGTTGATCTCGATCAGGTGTTTATTGGGTAAGACCTTTGTACCAAGAACGATCGATTATAATAGAGCTAGGTTATAACTCGATGCATTTATTAATCGGGATGGGCCGGTTTAGGCTTTAAACGGTTGGAGTCATCTGCATAATCCATAAATATGATTACTTTGTCATCAAGCCTTAGTCTCTGTTCTTTAGGTACTTGAACAAATGCTTTGTAGCATTCATACATGTCCAACCCTTTCTGGGATACCTCCTTCTAAAGGAGCTGAAGGTGAATTTTTAATTAAGTAGCCTGTTGTTCGAACGGCTTCTCCCCAAAATGGCTTAAGTAACTTGGCAATGTGTAATATGCATCTGACTCTTTTAATAATGGTTCTATTGATTCTTTCTCCAATACCATTATATCGAGGAATGCAGGTATTGTTTTCTCATGTCGGATGCCGTGATTAGTACAATAGTCTTTAAATTCATTTAAAGTGTACTCGCCTCCATTATCTGTGCAAAGACATTTCAATAATTTACTAGTCTCCCTTTCCATCATGGCATGGAATTGTTGAAAAAATTGAAACATTTGATCTTTTGTTTTCAATAAATAAATCTACTCTATTAGATGCATCATCAATAAAAGTCAAAAAATAAGAATTGCCACCAAGAGATTTTATTTTAATTGGACCACACACATTAGAGTAAACCAAATTCAATACATTATATTTTCTCTTTTATGATTTATAAAATGAAGCGTTATGATGTTTACCAACAAGGCAATGATCATAAGGGTCAAGAGATATATACCTTTGGCACATGGGATAAGCTCCTTCTTTGCTATGACTTACATGCCTTTCTCACTCATGTCGCTAGGCCTTTTTATGCCACAAATTTAGGGAGGAATTATCTTCAATAGCATTCACTATTGTAAACCTTTACTTGAGTCTTTTACAGGGCACAACATGTCTTTCTCTTTGCAACAATAAGGGCTCGTTTGATTTTTTTCTCCTGCTTTTGTATCTAGAAACAATAGAAATAGTTTTTTCTGTTTTTGTGCTACGAAACGATTTTTCAAAATGCAAAAAGGTATTTGATTTTTCCATTTCTTGAAACATTTTAACAGTGTAGTCGAGTTCAAGACATGAGTTGAGTGAAAGTATGACGTTAGAGTTGCAGGTATGCTTCATGAAGATGAGCTTCAGAAGGATGAAGGCAATCCGAAACTGTGAGCTTCGCACAACTAGGTTGGAATCGCCTCATTTGGATAGCGAGAAGTTTCAACAATGGATTGGGGGTTTGGGTAGGTCAAGTAAAGTATCGGGTTTTTCACAATTTTTGTCGCTCCCACTTGTTTCTAGAAAACAAAAGAACGAGTCTAACTTGTTTCTCCATTCCTGTTTCCAAACACAAAAATAGGCATAAATTTCTATTTCTATTTCCAAAAACAAGTGAAACGAAACAGAAAAATCAAACAATTTTTGGGGCATTTTTCCGTTTCTGAGCACAGTAAAACCGTTTCTGGAAACAAAATCAAATGGGTCCCTAAGTGAATCCTTGACGAGTTTCTAATTTCCATTGCTAAAATAATTTTCATACACTTGTCGATCCAATGTAAGCTCATAAATTAAATTGACAAAGATTGGGTACATATCACACATCTTTAGTATCATGGTGCAACCCTTATTAATTCTTTGGCACACATCACCCATTCCCATAATTTTGGAAGAACTACAATTCCCCATTTTTACATTGCCAAAATCTCCTATTTTATATGATGTAAAATATTCATTCTTGGGCGTAGCATGAAAGAAGCATCTGTATCAATAATTCATTCAACCATTTCTTTTCATATGGCCCTCCTTACCATAATAGTAGCACTTTACTCTCTAGATTCTGACCTTCCTCTAGATTTGTCACGTCCTTGTCAGTAACAAGAGCTTGTGAATTATCAACATCGACTGAGCTTCTTCTGGTTTCTTCGTCAAGAAAAGTACTAGTAACTTGACTCATAGTAAGCACACCATTTGGAGCCGAGTTACTCAGTGATACAATCAAAATCTCCCAACTGTCGGATAAAGGAGTTAAGTAGCAATAAAGCTTGTAGTTCATCATCCAACATCATTTTCATAGATGACAACTGATTCACTATGCTTTGTATCTCATTCAAGTGTCCGGCAATGGAACCACCATCTTTATATTTCAAGTTTACTAGCTTTCTAATTAAGAAAGCATTGTTCCTTGGAAATTTTCTCTCATAGAAAACCTCCAACATCTTTCAAAGAGAGTGGGCAGATGTTTCATTAGACACATAGTAGAATACACTATCATCTAATCATTGTCTAATGTGCCCGATAGCCTTTCTATTTAGATTGTACTAGTCTTTATTGGTAATGTTTGCTAAATTGGCCTTATCACTTTTAATCGGTTCAAATAAATCCTTGTAATAAAGGATATCCTCCATTTTGGGTTTTCAGATTATCCAATTTTGTCCATTGAGCTTAATCATAGTACCTATGGTATTACTCTCCATTTAAACCCAAAGCAACTAAGCTCTGATACTATTCTGTTGGATTAGAACCCACTTCCTAACAATGTTATATGAGAATCAAATAAACATCCAAACCATAAGTGAAAAAAATATATGTGAAATCTAAGTAAGGCAAATAATCAATCACCACATGAGTAATAAACACAACACAAGAGATTAACGTGGGAAACCCTCCAATAAAGAGAGAAAAACTATGGAGCAAAATTAAACCAACTTCCACTATCACATATGGAGAAATACAATAAAGTTTCTCAGCTTTTTCCCCAAGGCTTAAGAAATATAATCGATGGGAAAATACAAGTTACCTCTCTCAAAATTTCAACAAGAAATCTTAAACCTTACTACTAGAATTTGTTTCCAAAGAGTATAACCCCCAACCTTGTAGAGACAACCAACTGTTGCGATGGTTGATGATATAGTAAAGATTGAAGTGAACCTTCAAGAAATCCTTGCTCTTGAACAACCACTACAAGAAAACAGGGCATTTGCGACAGGCCAAATTTCCATCCCTAAATAAATCATTTAGGGCAAATACTTTTTTGTCGCTACATATTTATCAATTGGGACCGATATATTATCGTCGTGACATTTTGGGACCAATTTTTTCCATCGCTACAAAAAAAATGGCATATGCGACACTTTTTTAGCAATGTACGGATATACTACTGTTGCAATATTTTGGGACGGCTTATTTTGTCGCTACTGTGATTAAATTTACATCTATTATGATAGATATTTTTCCTCTCAAGTAAACTTAAGAGTGACAGAATTGGGACGGATATAGTTTCGTTTCTACATACTTATCAGTTGGGACAAAAAATTGACCAATCCCGAAATTGGGGATGGGTAATTAACCGTCCCAAAATTAGGGACGGTTTACCACAAGTCATAGTTATTTAATTCTGTGACTTAAGCGCGAAGTATTCGGTCCATCCGAAAAATTCTGAAAAATTATGAATAATTGAGACACATAGATTTCCGTCCCTATATATATTTGTCATTGAAGATGGTATTATGCCGTCGCGACATTTGGGGTGGTACATTTCTATCGCTACTGAGATAGTATTGCATCTATTACGACATCTTGTTATCTGTCTCAAGTGAAACAAGTTGGGACGGATAATTAACCATCCCTAAGTGTTTTACCAGAAGACATAGTTATTAACTAGTCTTAAAAATAACCTAATTTTTATTGTTAAGTGAATAATATGTACTTGAAAAGTTAGCAGCTAAAAACTACAACTACTACACTATTCCACTGAGAACATCCATCACAGATACATGATACATTCTTTTTATTTCAGCCCTTAATTTAAGGGTTCATTGAGCTGCTGCTGCTACTGCTACTAATGATGATGTTGATGATGATACTGATAATACAACTACGTCGACAGACCCATGGCATAGGATTCAAGATCTGTAGGGATATAGTACCCACCTACAGCTTGGCTTGAATTGTTGAACATAATCCCATAATCATCTAATGTGGGTACCAAAGAGGAATTCTGATGAAAATGAGTCACTGGTATCAATGGAGGAGTATATATATATATATATATTAAGGGAGATTACTAGTGGACCCAAGGCAGAAGTTATCACCACAATCAACACCGTATGTGAAATTGATGGGCAAACACTGGTCCATCACATTAAAGAAATGTTACTATTGCTTCTGCACATGTACATCATCTGGTGCTGTAGACGAGAAGTACCTCATGCTTTCTCCACTAAGTCCAGTTCCCCTTGTGTCTGGTCAAGTTTCTGCTTCACATGTTCTAGTTTCAAATCTAGTTTAGTTGAGAGAGTCCTGAGTTGGTCTAAGGAACACTGATCCAACTTTTTATTGTAATTCTGTTCACGTAATCCATTCAGTGCGGCTATAACCTTCTTTGTTTGGTTCAGGAAGAATTCAGCAATACGCACCTCTTTTTTTCCTTGTTTACAGTTCTGAAACTGTTTCAAGAAATCATAGACATCGTTCTTGTTCTCCGGCCAAGTTTCTGGTTCAACCAAAACATCTGAATCTCTTCCTTGTTTTGGTCTGAAAATAACAGAGTAAGCTTTAAGCTTTCACATCGCAAAGTGTGGAGAACTCATGAATCTTCTTCTTGTAACCCTTCGCTCTCTTCTGGTAAGTCATCCTTCTAACATTTTCGTTTCTTATAAGTTCCATCATTAATTTTTCTTTTTCCATCTTGTCTTTCTAACCTAATGTATAAGAAAAGATCAGAAAAAATATAAAGAAAAATTAAAAGAGAACAAAAACAGATTAATAATCAATTTTGAGAGAGGGGATCGAATGAAACCATAAAAATCATAACCCTTCTTAAGTACAGAAGGATTAATCTGTCACGCTATATATAAAGAGTAGAGATGGTTTTTTTTTCTAACCTTTTAATCTTTTCTTTTGTTGAAAAACTTCTAATTAAAAACTAAGGTTGCAACAACAAACTCAACCTAGAAAACGTATTTTTCTCGGCACAATAATAATAAAATCAAATCAAATATTCCTCTAAGATTTGGAAATATATCACCAATATATAAAAGGAAGTAAACAGTAACTGTGACATTCACTACAAGAAAACAAGGCATTTGCAATTTTTTGCGATAGACAAAATTTTCGTCCCTAAACAAACGATTTAGGACAAATATATTTTTGTCACTACATATTTATCAATTGGGACCGATATATTACCGTTGCGATATTTTAGGACTAATTTTTTCCATCGTTAGAAAAAAAAATATGGCATTTGCGACACTTTTTAGCGACGATCGTAATTTCCGTCCCTAAAGAAACCATTTAGGACAAATATGTTTACATCGTTATATATTTATCAATTGAGACGGACATATGACTGTCGCGACATTTTTGGACGGCTTATTCAGTCGCTATTGTGATTAATTTACATCTCTTATGATAGATATTTTCCATCTCAAGTAAACTTAAGAATGACGGAACTGGGAAAGATATAGTTCCGTTTCTACATATTTATCAGTTGGGACTAAAAATTTATCGTCCCGAAATTGGGGATGGATAATTAACCATCCTAAAATTAGGGATGGTTTACCACCAGCCTTAATTATTTAATTCCGTGACTTAAGCGCGAAGTATTCGGCCCATCTGAAAATTATGAATAATTGAGACACATAGCATTCCATCCCTACATATTTGCATTGAAGACGGAGCTTATTCCGTCGTAACATTTGGGACAGTACATTTTTGTCGCTACTGAGATAGGATTGCATCTATTATGACATCTTGTTATCTGTCTCAAGTAAAACAAGTTGGGATGGATAATTAACCGTCCCTAAGTGTTTTAACAAAAGATATAGTTATTAACTAATGAGGAGTTGTTTTAAAAACAACATAGTTTTAATTGTAAAGTGAAGCATATGTACTTGAAAAGTTAGCAGCTAAAACTGCTACTATTACACTATTTCAATGAGAACATCCATCACATATACATGATACATTCCTGTTATATCAGCCCTTAATTTTAGGATTCATTGAGCTATTGCTACTGATAATGATGATACTGATAATACAACTGTGTTGACGAACCCATGGCATAGGATTTAGGATCTGTAGGGATATAGTAGCCACCTACAGCCTGACTTGAATTGTTGAACATAATCCCATAATCATCTAATGTAGGTCGAAAAGAGGAATTCTGATGATTTGGGAGAGTACTAGCGGACCTAAGGCAGAAGTTATCACCACAATCAACATCGTATGTGAAATTGATGGGCAAACATTATTCCATCACATAAGAGAGAGGTTGCTGCTGCTGTTGCAACTACACATATACATCATCTGGTACTGTAGATGAGAAGTACCTGATTGCTTTCTCTACCAAGTCCAGATCCCCTTGTGTCTGGTCAAGTTTCGGCTTCAAATTTAGTTCAATTAAGAGAGTCCTGATTTGGTCTATGGAACACTAATCTAACCCTTTCTTTTTTAATTATGTTCACGTAATCGATTCAGTTTGGGTCTAACCTTCTTTGTTTGGTTTAGGAAGAATTCAGCAATATGCAGCTCTTGTTTTCCTTGTTTATAGTTCTGAAATTGTTTCAAGGAATCATAGACATCGTTTTTGTTCTCCAGCCAAGTCTTTGATTAACCAAACCATCTAAATCTCTTCCTTGTTTTGGTCTGAAGATAACAAAGTAAGCTTTCACATCGCAAAATGTGGAGAACTCACGAATTTTCTTCTTATTACCCGTCACTCTCTTCTGGTAAGTCATCCTTCTAACATTTTCGTTTCTTATGAGTTCCATCATTAATTTTTCTCTTTCCATCTTGTCTTTCTAACGTAATGTATAAGAAAAGATTAGAAAAAAAATAAGAAAAATTAAAATAGAACAAACATAGATTAATACTCAATTTTGAGAGAGAGGATCGAATGAAATCATAAAAACCATAACCCTTCTTAAGTATAGAAGGATTAATCTATTCCGCTATATATAAAGAGTAGAGATAATTTTTTTTCAACCTTCTAATTCTTTTTGGTTGAAAAACTGCTAATTAAAAACCAAGGTTGCAATAACAAACTCAAACTGAGAAATTTATTTTTCTTGGCACGATAATAATAAAATCAAATCAAATATTCTTTTAAGATTTTAAAATATTTCGTCGATATATAAAAAGAAGTAAACAGTAATGATAACATTCATTACAAGTAAATAGGTCATTTGTGACACTTTTATAGCAATAGACCAAATTTCTGTCCCTAAATAAATCATTTAGGACAAATATGTTTTCGTTGTTACATATTTATTAATTGGGACCAATATATTATCGTCGCGACATTTTGGGACCCATTTTTTCCATCGCTAGAAAAAATATGGCATTTGTGACAACTTTTTAGCGACGGACATAATTCTCGTCCCTAAAGAAACCATTTAGGACAAATATGTTTCCGTCACTATATATTTATCAATTGAGATGGACATATTACTATCGCGGCATTTTGGGACGGCTTATTCTGTCGCTACTGTGATTAAATTTATATATATATATATATATATATTATGACATATATTTTCCATCTCAAGTAAACTTAAGAGTGATGGAACTGGGATGGATATAGTTCCGTTTCTAAAGATTTATCAATTGGGACAAAAAACTTGCAATCCTGAAATTGGGGACGGATAATTAATCGTCCTGAAATTAGGGACAGTTTACCACAAGTCGTAGTTATTTAATTTCGTGACTTAAGCGAGAAGTATTCGGCCTATTCGAAAAATTCTGAATAATTGAGACACATAGAATTATGTCCCTACATATTTATCATTGAAGATAGAGCTTATGCCATCACTACATTTGGGATGGTACATTTCTATCGCTACTAAGATAGGATTGCATCTATTACGACATCTTGTTATCTGTCTCAAGTAAAACAAGTTAGGATGGATAATTAACCGTCCATAAGTGTTAACTAAGGAGGAGTTGTCTTAAAAACAACATAGTTTTAATTGTCTACTGAAGCATATGTATTTGAAAATTTAGCAGCTAAACACTACAACTACTACACTATTCCAGTGAGAACATCAATCACATATGCATGATACATTCCTTTTATATCAACCCTTAATTTTAGGATTCACTATTGCTATTGATGATGATACTGATAATATAGCTGCGTTGACGGACCCGTGGCATAGGATTCAGGATCTGCAGAGATATAATAGCCACCTACAACCTGGCTTGAATTGTTGAACATAATCTCATAATCATTTAATGTGGATAGCAAAGAGGAATTCTGATGAAAATGAGTCATTGGTATCAATGAAGGAGTATAAATATATATATATATATATACATATAAGGGAGAGTACTAGTGGACCCAAGACAGAAGTTATCACCATAATCAACACTGTATGTGAAATTGATGAGCAAATACTGATCCATCACATAAGAGAGAGGTTGCTGTTGCATCTGCACATGTACATCATTTGGTACTATAGACGAGAAGTAACTTATTGCTTTCTCCACTAAGTCCAGTTCCCCTTGTGTCTGGTCAAGTTTCTACTTCACATGATCTTGCTTCAAATCTAGTTCAGTTGAGAGAGTCTTGAGTTGGTCTAAGGAACACTGATCCAATTTTTTTTTTTATATATAATTTTGTTTACATAATCGATTAAGTTCGGCTCTAACCTTCTTTGTTTGGTTTAGGAAGAATTCGGCAATACACACCTCTTGTGTTCCTTGTTTATAGTTCTTAAACTATTTCAAGAAATCGCAGATTCCCGGTCAAGTCTCTAGTTCAACCAAATCATCTGAATCTTTTCCTTGTTTTGGTCCGAACATAACAGAGTAAGCTTTCACACTGCAAAGTGTGGAGAACTCGCGGATCTTATCTTCTTCTTGAAACCCCTTCACTCTCTTTTGGTATGTCATCCTTCTAACCTTTTCGTTTCTTATGTTTCTAACATAATGTATAAGAAAATATCAGAAAAATAGAAGAAAAAATAAAACAGAACAAAACACAGATTGATACTCAATTTTGGGAGAGGGGCTTGAACGAAATCATAAAAATCATAACCCTTTTTAAGTACAAAAGGATTAATCTATCACGCTATATATAAAGAGTAGAGATCGTTTTTTTCCAACCTTCTAAATTTTTTTTTTTGTTGAAAAACTTCTAATTAAAAACCAAAGTTCCAACAACAAACTCAAATTGAGAAAGGCATTTTTCTCGGCATGATAATAATAAAATCAAATAAATATTCTTTTAAGATTTTGAAATATTTCGCCAATATATAAGTCCAACGTAAAAAAAAATGTTTTCAAAATAATCTGCAAAAAAATTATTATTATGTTAATTTAACAAATGGGAAATGGTCTTTGAGGTATTGGGGTAGGATATGTTAATAACGTTGTGTAAACTTAATATAAAATGACTTGCTGCCTCCAATGTATGATACTATCTTGTTGCACCTCATTGGTGCACTCATTTATGCTGCTTGCTCAAAGAGCCCTCTCCCTTAAAAAAGTCATCAATATTTCACATTATTTTGAATATATATTTGCAATGACAAGATTTTACTTCAGTTGAAAAAAATTATATTAAAGAACAAAAATGGGATGTTACAATAATTTTTTTCCACCAACTTTGGTTAATAAGCTTTTCTTAAATTAAAATGTTTTAATTTTAATTTAGTGGGAGAGGTTTTCCCACATTGCCAATGTGGGAAGGAATCTACATGGTGTATCAATGGATGTCTTGAAAATATATTATTTATATAGGACTTCTAACTGAAAAATCAAGTTTTGACTTGGGCAAGTCACTTGAGCTGAGTGAAAAAAACCCTAGTCAGGAGTGAAGATTTGTTTAGGTTTCAAAAATGGCTATACTAGGTTTGAATCAGTCATAGTTTTATTTACTCGGTAAATTTCCCCAGTCACATGAACTTGTCGAGCCTGCTTTTCTTTTCTAAATATTGGCGATAGACCATAAGTTTGGTCTACAATCAAACAAAACCCTAAAATTTTTGTTTGTTGTCTTTAATATTAGCCCACTTCCATTGTAACAGGAATAAGGAAGATGTGGAATTTCGTGGAAGACAAGGAGGGATGGATTATTGGGAATGGCCAGCTTGCAAATTTCTGGAAGGACAAATGGTGGGGACCAAAGTTTATTATAGAGGAGGTTAATTTAGATAATTTCAACTCCCTATCTACCTCTGCAAAGGTGGGAGATTTTATTAGAGAGGGGGAATGGACCCTTCCAGAGGTAACCTCTCCTCTTCTTTCCTATATTCTTTATTAGATTAAGGAGATTAAATTGCCCAGTGTGCAAATGGAGGATATGGGAGTTTGGGCCTTAACGCCTATGGGGAACTTCTCTACGGCGTCAGCCTGGGAGGACATTAGAAGAAAATCGCCTCTTTGGTTTGGCAGAAAGGCTTACCTCCTAAGTACTCGACTTTTGGGTGGCTTTTGGTGCATGGCAAGCTCCCTACGGATGAAATTGTGAGAGGCAAAGGCATTCAGTTGGTTTCTATTTGCAACATGTGTGGTAAGGCTGAAAAGAGTTTGGAGCATATCTTTCTTCAGTGCCCCTTCTCTGTATCCATATGGAAATTTTTTTTTACCTACAGAGTTTGAAGCGGTTTTGGAAGGAATTATGATGGCGAAGAATCATAATGCTCTGGCTGTGTGAATAGAATCTGGTTCAGCATCAGTGGTCTTTGCGATCCAGCGAAGACAGATTCCCTAGTTTGCTATCCAAAAATGATTTTCTTCCCTTCAATATTTGGAATCTATTCCTTGGAAGATAACTCATTGCTTTTGGGAAGCCAATACTGTGGCAGACTACTTGGCAAAGAAGGCGTCTAAGTCTAGTATTTCAGAGTTCTCGGTGATTTTTCCGGATAATATTGTTGCTGATCTTGAGAACGATGCTATGAACAGGCATAGATTTAGATTCAGCTAGGTTGCTCGCTTGCTCTCTCTGCTGATGGGCATGCCAAAGGTGGAGATTGCAAGTTGGCCTCGAGGCTTCTGTTTTGTTCTTTTGTTTTTTTGTTTTTTTTTTTCTTGCTGCTTTTTCTATTAATAAAAGTATCCTTTTAGCAAAAAAAAAAAAACAAAAAAAAACAAAAAAAACCATAAGCTCAGTAGCTTGGTCGATACTCAATCAGAAAAGAAGAAGGATTATATTAAACGGGGAAAAGTATTGCTACATTGCCAGTGTGCAATATCTTTCACGTGAATTTTTTATATTACTTTTTTCACCTTCTTTTGAAAATGTGCGCTCCACATGAATGATTCATTTTTTTCAAAAAAATGTGTGGTGTGTAGATTCCTCCCCACGTTGCTAGTGTGGAAAAGTCTCTTCTGTTAAAAAATAAGGAGAAAAAATATGACTCATCCTGACTAGGTTTGACTCACCTAACTCACCAGGTTTTGAAAAGGGTGAGTTGAGTCCCTAGTTTTCCAACTATGATTAGGATCTACATAATCATAGTGATAGAGAGAAAAAAAGAAACAAAAAAGAAACTGGTTCTTTGTTTGAGCGTGGCCTATGTAGCTCTTGGTGCCTATCTCTCCTACCCAAAACAAGAGGCCTTTATGTCTTTGCACATGGGGAGGAGAGACATAGACATATGCGAGCACTAGCATAGTCTACATCTCAAACGGAGTTCTTTTTCATTAAAAAATCTAGGGAAGAGATCACTATCTGATCATGTGGCTCTTACACCAATGCCGGCCAATAAGAGCGCTTGCAGGGATCAACATCAATGTAATTTATTTTTTTTTCATAAGGAGTAGAATGATAAATTTGCGTAATTTTGTATCCGGATGTAGTGTGGTGGTGAGTAAGGGTGTCAAATTGGAACCGAAATCGAAAACCGAATCCATATCCAGACCAAATGCCCTAAACCAAATCCAACCCATTATAATATGGTTAAATCCTGGATCTGAAATAAGTATTTATAATTCGGTTTGGTCCGGATCTAGATTTATGCCAAGAACCGATCGTTCTAACCGAAATCGGATTGAACAACTTAATGTCTACCTTTTCGTCTTTAACTAAAAACTTGACGTTACTTATATGGAAACCCGATATATTCAATCACCAAAATGATAAATCATCCTATAGAGTTTCAATTATGGTCCAACTCTAAATCCTCTTTTTTTTTTTTTTTTTTTTTTTAGTTTTTATTGCATTGAGACTCATGAATCGTGAGTTAAACAATCTACTTAATTGTAACTCTTCAAGTTTGAAGTATTTTGTTCTTCCTCTTCTCTGGATATTGTGTTTTAAAGTAGTGGAATTAACGATATTAGAAGTTCAATAGATGATCGGTAGCTTATGATTTTATTTATTTTTTCATTCTTTTGTTGGGAAAGACCAATAACATAGTGAATAAACATTTATATTTTGCCTTCTAAATAGCAGTTGCATAACAAAATCGAATTTAAAATTGGATACTAGAACCAAATAAGAATAGAATACAAAATCCAAATAGGAACCAGAACCGGACCGAAACCGGATAGGTCGGGTACGAGTACCAATTTTCAGAACCAAGATGGGACTTGGTCCGGTTCTGGATCACAATAACACTCCTTGAAACCGAAACTGAAACCGATCACAATACCTGATTTCGGACCGATTGACACCCTTAGTGGTGAGTGGTGACCATGCAACTTTTTTTTTTTTTTTTATCCCAAAAAAAAGGCATATGAGAGAGAAAATTACACTCTTAATGATGTGGCAATATTTTTTCCTTTAATTTAATTATCTGATTAATTATCTTTTTCAACAAGGGTTCACTTTTTTTCTCCCTCACCCCATGGCAGGTTTTAAAATCAAGATTCGGTGATGGAATAGATCTGGCGATCGGTGTATGATTTTTAGAAAAAACACAGGGTAACTCGAAGACCTAGGACCTTGGATTAGCAATGAACGAAGGCAAGCTCTTCGAGCTTTCACCACCAGCGACTCATGTAGTGCTTGATCGTTTTGTAACCAGCCCCAATAACCCTGGAATCCGCAGCCATTTCATCTGAAACCCACCGATTCGTATGAATCTTCGAGGGAATATTCTGATTTGAAACGGTTGAAATCGGTTCGAAGACCAATCGACCGATTCCAGATCTGATCACCCATTTTTGAAACCCTGCTCACTGGCCAGCTTTTCAAGGGCACTTTGGAGTGGACTGTGGACTGTGGACTGTGGACTGTGGAGCCAAGATCGTGGCGGAATAGGAGATCTCCCGTCCTCCCCTATTTAACTTACTTTCCCCTCTCTCTCTCTCTCTCTCTCCACTTCCTTTGCTCTTTCTTCTTTACCTTCCCTTGATCGAAGATGGATTCTTTGGCCCTGATCTGTACGGCGGGTCTCCTCTTCGGGGGCCTCTACTGGTTCATCTGCATCTTGGGCTCAGCAGAGCAGAAGGGAAAGCGAGCGGCGGACCTCTCCGGAGGTTCAATCTCACGGGATAAAGTTCTAGACAAGTACAAGCAGTATTGGTCCTTCTTCCGCCGACCCAAAGAGATCGAGACGGCAGAGAAAGTTCCAGCCTTCGTCGATACCTTCTACAACCTGGTGACTGACATCTACGAATGGGGGTGGGGACAATCCTTCCACTTCTCCCCTTCCATACCAGGCAAGTCTCACAAGGATGCCACTCGCCTCCACGAAGAGATGGCCGTCGATCTGCTCGGCGTCAAGCCAGGAGACCGCATCCTCGATGTTGGATGCGGAGTCGGTGGACCTATGCGTGCCATCGCCGCCCATTCGCGTGCCAATGTGGTTGGCATTACCATCAATGAGTACCAGGTGAAGCGTGCCCGGATTCACAACAAGAAAGCTGGTCTCGATTCACTCTGCGAAGTCGTCTGTGGAAACTTCCTCGAGATGCCCTTCAAGGACAACAGCTTCGAGGGTGCTTACTCGATCGAGGCTACCTGCCACGCGCCCAAGCTGGAGGAGGTCTACGCCGAGATCTACAGGGTTTTGAAGCCTGGATCAATGTACGTATCTTACGAGTGGGTCACGACCGATAAGTTCAAGGCGGAGGACCCTGAGCAGGTGGAAATTATTCAAGGGATTGAGAGAGGTGATGCGTTGCCTGGATTGAGGAGGTCCGACGAGGTTGCAGACATTGCTAGGAAAGTTGGGTTTGAGGTTGTGAGGGAGAAGGATCTGGCCAAACCCCCTTCCAAGCCATGGTGGCAGAGGTTGAAGATGGGGAGGATTGCTTACTGGAGGAACCACATCGTGGTGATTGTGCTCTCTTGGATTGGAATCGCACCTAAGGGTGTTGTCGATGTCCATGAGATGCTCTTCGTGACTGCCGATTACCTGGCCAGAGGTGGGGAGACTGGGATTTTCACCCCAATGCACATGATCCTCTGCAAGAAGCCGGAGTCGTCCTCTTCATCCTCTTAGGGTTTTGCTTGTTATAGATTATCCAATCAAATGCTAATCTTGATATTCCAAATGGGGATTGGGATTATGCAGACACAGGTACTTCTCCCCCCTCTCCCCCCTCTCTTCTGTTACTTTCTTGATCTTCCACATCCCCTTTTTTAAGTTTATTTATTTAATTTTTATCTTGAATGTAGCTGTTCTTCTTTTGGTTAATTTTGTGGTCGGATTTCTTCTGGTTATGGATGTAGTGGTGGGTTATCGATGGAGAATTGAACTGCAGAAGGAGATGAGGACTGGGTTTCCACCTTTTTTCGTCTTTTTCCCTTTTCGTCTTAATCTTTTTATCTTTAGTTTGGGTCTCTTATTTGTGGCGGTGGTGAAGTTTGAAGTTAGATGTAACCAGAAGTGGAAGAGGAGCTCAGGTATTCTATTATTATTTCATTAAAAAAAAAAAAAAATCTTATCTTTTGTTCATCTTTGTGGGTGTCTATTGGAGCTTTCCATATTCCTTGTAAACATTCCTTGGAAACTCTTTTTCTTTGTTAAACTTTCCTGTGAACTCTGGAGGCTCTGAACAATGCAATGTTGCATATAGTTAAGGTAAAGGTTTTATGAACGCCGTCTATGGGTGACTCATCACATATCCATTCACTTTGGCTTGTTTAACTAGGAAAGGGAAGCCCCTAATGGATACACATTGAGATTAGTTGTAGTAATGATGCAGTTTGCCGATGGATTTAGGATATCTTTTATTTACTTTCCATTTTTAAAGCTAGAATTAGTTGGTAGTAATTTTATTTAGATTGAATTTTTATGTTAGTTGTCAATTAGTTTAGTTTCCATTCTAGTGAACTCCCAATTTTATTGCTTTGGTTTTCTTTTATAAGCTATATAATACATTAGTAACAGACACAGTTTTTGGAATGAAATAATTTGAACAACTGGTTTCATGGCTGATGATTGGGATTGTGTGTGACCCCCCCTACTTTTCTTCTTCTTCTTCCTTATATTCTTCATCTTCCTCTGTTATTCTTCTTCTTCTTCTTTTTCTCTTTTCTGGTTGTATTCCATTTCTCTGTTACTGGGCGGTAGTTGCAGTCCCAAACATCTCCCTCGTTCTTAAACTGTTTGGACTGAGATTTTAGTAGAGGGTTTTCCTTCCCTAGGCGACTCTAGTCCTACAATCTCATCTCCACAGGGTCATTCTATCAAGAGGTTTGAGACCTGGTTCAGATCTAGTTCTGTGCCTTGCGTTGGAATCAGTTGCAGGTGAAGTTAGTTGTTGTTGGCAGAGTTCATCCCTACCACTGACTTGTGCATCTGATAGGGTGGGAAGCTTCGACATTATTCTTGAATTCGCAGGACCAGTAGAAGAGCCCTCGAAGTGGTTAGTGGGCTCGAACCAGAATTGCCTCCCGCCTCCATTATTGAGCGTAAGGTTGAAGACAACCTAAAACCAGGACTTCTGGTCGTGGGTTGGTATTCACAATTCTTTTCCAAAGTTGCCCTTACCTTTGTTTACTATAACCACATTATCCTTTACTTTTGTTGCTGCCTAGTTTATCCCCACTAAATATTTATTAATTCCCTTTAAGTCCCATCTCCTAAATAGCTCACAAATAAGTCCCTCCAACTTCTGAATTCTTTATTAAAGACACCCCTCTTTATTAGTTTGCAAAGTAACCCTTCATTCTTAGTTTTATTTTAATTTAACCCCATTACTATTTTAATTTCAGAATTGCTCCTTTCTCTTTGAAGTTAATTCCTTTTAAGTCCTTAGTCACTTATTTCAATCTATAAAGCTCCTAAATCTTATCAGAAATTATATAATTGCCCCTGGTTTGCTTAGAGTGAACTATTTGGTTCTTTAGTGGACTCTAAGCGATCCGACTCTCTCGGATCCGCATCAAGTAATAGATACAGTAACCATAATGATGAAGTCAAATTTGCTTGGGGTGCGGTTGTTTATACCTGTTGAGCTGGCTGCATAGGGGCAGGGCTACAATTTAGATTGTTAGTCCAGCATAATGCTTTTCTCTTTTGCCCTCCTGTGTTCAACCTTATGATTAGTGCATGTAGCTAACTTCACGAAAACTGATTTATGCCCAACCCTCATAATGCATGGTTTGGGACTTGGAATCTAGACCTGTCACTTGCCAATTACTACTTAAATTCAACATATATCCTCCTATTTATTGTTATGTAGATGTTCATCCTCTTGATAGTCTTAGGTTGTGTTTCGAATGCATTTTTATGCGATCAACAATGCAGTCTATTCTGGCATGTGATATTTTCTCATTATTTGTTCTCATTGTGGGCAGTTGCTTTAGATTTGCATATCTGGAATGTCTTTGCAAATAGGATCTTGCATCTTCTCCTCTGCCTTCTGCCTCTCCTTGTTTTCTTCTTGGTAGGAACCCTAGCATTAAAAACTCTACACCTAGCCTTAACCCTAAGGCTGACCAAACCTTACTTGGACAGTAAGAAGCTCTTCTTATAGCTAGGGTACGTGAGATTGTGACCAATATAGAGAGGGAGCCAGATGCAGGTGAATGGCACTTGGGCACATATGACGATGTTGGCAAGGAGGATGATAGAGATGTTAGTGATTCTAAATCCTAGAATCATTTGAATTACCTATAGTGTAAAGAATACAAGAATGAATAATGGAAAGAAATCAATCACATACCCGTTGAGCGTGAATAAAGTCCCTAAATCAAGGTTGACACTTGTACCACGAACTATGATGAAGAACCACGCAATATGGGTCCTTCTACTGAGATTTTCTGCAGCTTCTTACTATGGGATATTCTCTCTGTCTCTACACTAGCTTTGTAAGAAAGCAGTGTTCCCAAATATTATTATCAAAAGTAATAGCTGCAGGGACCGTCAGTATTCTATATATAATAGAATTCCTAAACCCTATTCCATTCCCACAATAGAAGAGGGCTAGAAGTTTCCTAATTAGAGTGGTCAGAGGATCAGCAACCATCTCTTCAGTAATAATATGCTCAACAATGATCTCCCCAGCGTTGATCTTCTCGCGAACCATAAGATATTTAATCTCAATGTGTTTGGAGCTGCTAGATCTCTTGTTATTCTTTGCAAAGAAAATAGCAGAAATATTGTCACACCACAAATGCAAAGGCTTGGAGATGGAATCTACAACTTTCAGTTCAGATATAAAATTTCTCAGCCACACTGCCTGCTTGGTAGCTTCATAAAGTGCCACAAACTCAGCTTGCATAGTGGATGAAGCTAAAATAGTTTGTTTGGCACTCTTCTAAGAAATAGTTCCTCCTCCCAATACAAAAATGTATCCAGAGGTAGACTTTCTATCATCAGTACACCCACTGAAGTCCGAGTCAGAATACCCCACAACTTCAAATTTTTCTGATTTACTGAACACTAGCTTGAAGTCCTTTGTCCGCTGTAAATAGCGCATGACTTTCTTGGCTGCAGTCCAATGAGCCAAACCAGCATCAGATTGAAACCTGCCAAGTACACTAATTGCAAAGGCAATGTCAGGGCGAGTACAAACTTGTGCATACATCAAACTTCCAACGGCAGAGGCATAAGGCTTGTCATTCATTGAGCTCCTCTCAATATCATTCTTTGGACATTGTTGCTTGTTCAACTTGTCTCCTTTACTGATGGGTGCTTCACCACTAGAACATTTAGACATGTTAAACCTCTTTAAAACTTTATCAAGATATGCCTGTTGTAATAGCCCAAGTAACCCCCGCGGCCTATCACGACTAATCTCGATTCCAAGCATATAACTTGCTTCACCCATGTCCTTCATTTCAAAGTTTTCTGAAAGAAAACCCTTGGTCTCCATCAATAAGGTTTTATTGCTGCTAGCCAACAGAATGTCATCCACATAGAGCACAAGAAAGATGAAACTACTCCCACCGAGTTTCAGATATATGCACTGATCGATTGGATTCTCTACAAAACCAAAAGAAGTCACAACTCGATCAAATTTTAAGTACCATTGTCGAGATGCTTGCTTTTACCCATAAAGAGACTTTTTCAGCATACAAACAAAGTCCTCTTTACCATTTTCCTCAAAACCTTCAGGTTGTCTCATGTACACCTTCTCTGACAGCTCTCCATTCAGAAATGCTGTTTTCACATCCATCTGATGTAACTCTAGGTCAAAATGGGCAACAATGGCCATGATAATTCTGAATGAGTCCTTTGATGAGACAGGTGAGAAGGTTTCCTTGTAATCTATCCCCTCTCGCTGAGTAAAACCCTTTGCCACGAGTCTAGCTTTGTAACGTTCTACTCTACCTTGAGAATCTGTCTTGGTTTTGAAAACCCACTTAGATGCAATAGCCTTACAATCCTTTGGAATTTGCACTAATTCCCATACTCCATTGTTGCTAATGGATAACAACTCTTCCTTCATTGCTTCTACCTATTTGTCTGAATGCTTATGATTAACTGCAGAGAAGGCTTGCGCACTCTAGTAGACCTCCTTATAGGTTCAGGTGGAAGCCTACCAATATTAGCGGTATCAGGAGGTGAAAGTGGGTCTGCAATAGCAATATTTGTCCCAACTTGCAAATCATATTCAATTGGAGTTTGAGTGACTGTATCATCAGACATGATGGGATTGAGATCAATAAGTGAATTTCTCAACTCAACAGGTGCTATCTCAGGAGTGTCATACTCCTCTTCTTCAAAAGAGAAATTACGAGGAGTTCTAGATTCTTCATTGCATTCAACAAATCTAGCATGAGTGGTCTCTACAATTTTGTGTCCTGGACCAGGACAATAGAATCTATACCCTTTAGACCTCTCTGGGTATCCCACAAAATAGCAACTTGTAGTCCTTGAGTCAAAAACTTTTTCTTGAGGATTAAAGACTTTGGCTTCTACTTGACATCCCCACACTCGCAAGTGTCTAAGGCTAGGTATTCCGTTACTCCAGAGTTCATAGGGAGTCTTATTCACAGATTTGCTTGGCACTCTATTGAGAAGGTAAATAACAGTTTTAAGTGCCTCTCCCCATAAGGATTCTGGTAAGGTGGTATTATTCACCATAGAACGGACCATGTCTTTCAGAGTACGATTTCTTCTTTCAGCTACTCCATTCTGCTGAGGTGTTCCAGGCATGGAATATTGAGGAGCTATCCCATGTTCTTGCAAGAATTTTGCGAAAGGACCAAGCAACTGCTCAAAATCACCACTTCTCCCATAATATTCTCCACCCCTGTCGGATCTGACCACTTTGATCTTCTTGGAGTGGAAAAGTTCAACTTCAGCTTTAAAAATTTTGAAAACATCTAGAGCACTAGATTTCTCACTGATAAGGAAGACATACCCATATCTTGACCAATCATCAATAAAAGTTATGAAATAACGGTGCCCAGTGAGTGTAGGGACAGTAAAAGGCCCACATATGTCAGTGTGAATGATGTCTAATATTTCAATGCTGCGAGTAGTATCCTTTTTCCTGGAGATTGTCATCTTTTCCTTAATGCAATCTATACATATTTCCATGTCCTGAAAATCAATATCTTTTAATATTCCTTCCTTTACCAATCTATAAAGCCCATCAACAAGAGTACCACTATCAATAGAGATAGAATCATGTAATAAACAAAATCCAACTTGATTAAAATTAACAGAATAACCATCTGAACAAAGTCTAGAAACTGAAATCAAATTCCTCCTCATAGAGGGAACATAAACAACATCCTTCAAATCAAGAAATGAGTTTGAATGAAAAAATAATCTAATAGTTCCTATGGCTTCCACTTCAACTCTAGCTCCATTGCCCATGAACACCGTCACTTCATCCTTGCTTGGCACCCTCCTGTTTAGGAACCCCTGCAAGGAATGAGTGACGTGAATAGATGACGCAGAATCTAACCACCATGAATCAATTGGTACATTAATCAAGCAAGATTCAAAACATACTAAGGATAGATTCATACCATCATCCTTCTTTTTCTCACGGTAGGTCTTCCTCATAAAACAATCTTTCTTCATGTATCCTTTGGCCTTGCACCAAAAACACTATATGCCACTCATGTCTTTTTGTACCCCAGATTCTTTGAAATTTTTCTTTCCTTTCTTGTTTTTCCCTCCTTTAAATGGAGTGAATTTTCCTTTCTTAAAGAACTTCTTGATCCCTTTGTTAGGTCCCATAGATGATGAAGTCTTACCTTGAGTAAGATTGGCATTTTCAACTTTGGTCCTATTAATTGTTCCCTCTTCCTGGGTTACCACAGTGATCAATTCATCAAGACCCCATTTATCCTTCAATGTATTATAAGTAGTCTTAAGAGTCTTGTAGCTCTCAGGTAGAGAATTCAAGGCAATGGTGACCACGAAGTCATCATCAAAGTTAATACTTGTACCTCTGATCTTGTTTCCTTGGGAAACCAGTTCCAGTATATGCTCTCTAGCACTTCCTACTCCATCAAATCTAGCCCCAGTCAATTGGCTCATGAGATCGTGAGCCTGTGATTTCTTAGAGCTATCAAACTTAGCTTTTATAGCAGCCAAATACTCAGAAGTAGTATCCTTTTTAGCAACACTATCCTTGATAGATTCAGGCAAAACACTTTTAATAACAGCCAAGGACTTCCTATTTGCAGTGACCCACTTGTCATAATCCCCTTTCTCAGTTTGGGTACTGGTTGCAGTAGGTTCAGCTGGTTTGGTGGTCCTAGTACACAGATCTAGGTCCTTGAGAATCATGTAGACCTCTAAGTCTTCCATCCATTTGTTGAAATTATCCCCAGTAAGCTTAGGAATATCAAGTACACCAAAACTAGAAGACATCCTGTTGAATATTTTAATAAAGAATATTCTATTCAATATACAGACATATATGTAAAAGAATAAGCATGTAACAATTAGCAAAATTAAACATTACATGCTCAAGTATCAATTACTTCATGAGTGTCAACCGGAACTACATTTCTAACCTTTGGGTCTGAAACATACTGGTCCACTCAAGTTTTCGCTATTACTGCGAGACTTCTTCTAACTTTCGAAAAGTACCGCCATCTTTGGATGGACAACATCTTCTAGGTTGAGAAATCCTTTTTTTTTTGTTTACTTGCTTTAACTTTAACTTTAACTTTTCTTTGATAATGTCACCTTTGGGTGAACATTAGCAACCTTGCTACCAACCATTATTCTCTGTCTTTTCAAAGAAAGAAGACCTTTGATTTGTATTCTATTACAATAAGGTTGAACTTTACCACTTTGGTGGATTCCACCCAATCTTACTGCAATAGTCTACAAATTCATTCCGGCAGCTAAAAGTGGGATTGTTTAACCATGAATAAAAAAAAATATTCATAAAAAAAAGCATGAACTACATTACCAAGAATAAATAAGTTCATATTCTGATATGCAAGTAATGTATGAGTTGATTTTCTTTCATCTCTTCCAATTAATAGGAAAATTATAAAGAATCATTAAACACCCATACTTGTAACTTATACAAAATAGATCATAAAAGTTGATCAAAACTAGGCTCATAATATATCAAAACGAAGAGCACGAAAAACTAGACTCAACGCAAAAAATCAGGGTGAAAAATTCTTCACCGTTTGCCCGTACGAGCCATTTGAAGTTACTATTTTTTTTTTTAATCAAAATCAATCCAATCCAACCGGTTCGGGCAAATTAGTTCCGGGTCAAAGTTCGGGTCAACGACCCGGTCAACCTTTGACCGAGTTGGTCATGAGTTGACCCACTGCATCCCGAGTCAACTAGGTAGGGTTTCTGAGTTGACCCCGGATTGACTCGCCGCCGTTTTTTTTTTTTTTTTTTTTTTTGAAAAATTTTTATTTTTCTCTCTCCTCTGGCAGCCGAATTCCGGTGGCACTTGCCAGCACGTCCGGAGGTATTCGATGACGTGTGGCATACCGCCGCTACCGTCTTCTCGTGCTCTACAACTTCCGTGAAGAAATTTTTCCCATACGGGATCTTTAAGTGAGAGTAAAATAATGATTTTTATAAATAGAAACCTAAATCTTTTTTTTTTTCCTTACATAATTTCTTGATTCTAACACCATAGTGTAGGCTCTGATACCAATTGTTAGTGATTCTAAATCCTATAATCATTTGAATTACCTATAGTATATAGAATACAAGAATAAATAATAGAAAGAAATCAATCACATACCCGTTGAGCGTGAATAAAGTCCCTAAATCAAGGTTGACGCTTGTACCACGAACTATGATGAAGAACCACGCAACATGGGTCCTTCTACTGAGATCTTCTGCAGCCTCTTACTATGGGATCTTCTCTCTGTCTCTACACTAGCTCTATGAGAAAGCAGTGCTCCCAAATATTATTATGAAAAGTAATAGCTGCAGGGACCGTCAATATTCTATATATAATAGAATTCCTAAACCCTATTCCATTCCCATAATAGAATAGGGCTAGAGGTTTCCTAATTAGAGTGATCCTTATTCTCTTGGACCCAATGGGTCAATCAATATCAGTTAAGCTCACATAAGAGTCCTAACATGAGGATGATGCAAAGATCTCACCTCAGTGGTGACAGGTACACTTCATATTCATGGTATTTCATGGTATTTCAGCTCATGTACTTATTGGTTCTGGTCTTCTGGATCAATGCATTCCTTTATATCCCATGCATTTGCAAAAAAGTTGATACCTTTCAGCGCACACGCCATTGGGAGGGGTTATGACCTTGAATATGGCCCATAATGCTTGTCATGTAGCAATAGTGATCGATTATTACCTGCCGACCTGGTCAAGTGGTCATATTAGAAAAACTTTTGATGTATCTTAATTCTCCACTGCCTTAGTGAATCCCACATCTTACAAAGTACCCTCCTTGTTAAATATCCAGCTGAACCTTACACTTTGTGGTTGCATCTTGTGGGCCCTCTGATCAGCTCATTTTTATAGCTTCCTAAGCCTGGTGCCAACGCACAGGTGAAATCCCTGTGCTTGGGGACCAGAGCTGCTCATGCCTTCTAGGCTTCCAGCTTCTCCAGCTTCTCCAGCTTCCACCTCTCAACCAAGAAGTTCAATATATCAGCGCCTAGTCCCTGACTGTGTATACACCGAGTCTCTATGGTATGACAGAGAAGTGATTGAACAAATGTGGGTCCTCACCATCGTACATCAAGTGGGAAGGTGTAATACCCTGCTTCTTAAACCCGGTCTGATTTCGTGGTTGAACCGGTTTAACCATGCAGGAACCGAGCCAGAGGAAATTAGAGCAGGTTCCTTATGGGCTATGATGGCACGGGTGACCTTAAACACCGGCTGGCCCGACAAGTCCGAGCCAGTGCCAGAAGAGACGGGAGTGCCCAAACCGTGTACGTGCACCTACCATAAGGCTATGTCCGGATAAAATAGGTATTATATCCGTA
>NC_056557.1:27025286-27044675 GCF_013358625.1 Macadamia integrifolia | reverse complement strand
AACTCGGTGGGGTTTCCGAGTTGACCTGGCGATGACTCGCAACTATTACTTTTTTTTTTGAAATTTTTTTTCTCTCTCCTCTGGCAGTCGATTTCTGGCGGCGCGTGCCGGAATGTCCGGAGGTTTTCGGCGATGTGCGGTATACCGCCACGATCGTCTTTTTGTGCTCTACAACTTCCGTGAAGAAAGTTTTCCTATACGGGATCTTTAAATGAGAGTAAAATAATGATTTTCATAAATTGAAACCCAAATCTTTTTTTTTTTTTTTTACATAATTTCTTGATTCTTTGAAATGGGGTCTTGATTCTAACACCATAGTGTAGGCTCTGATACCAATTGTTAGTGATTCTAAATCCTAGAATCATTTGAATTACCTATAGTGTATAGAATACAAGAATGAATAATGGAAAGAAATCAATCACATACCCGTTGAGCGTGAATAAAGTCCCTAAATCAAGGTTGACGCTTGTACCACGAACTATAATGAAGAACCATGCAATATGGGTCCTTCTACTGAGATCTTCTGCAGCCTCTTACTATGGGATCTTCTCTCTGTCTCTACACTAGCTTTGTGAGAAAGCAGTGTTCCCAAATATTATTATGAAAAGTAATAGCTGCAGGGACCGTCAGTATTCTATATATAATAGAATTCCTAAACCCTATTCCATTCCCACAATAGAATAGGGCTAGAAGTTTCCTAATTAGAGTGGTCCTTATTCTCTTGGACCCAATGGGTCAATCAATAAGCCCACATAAGAGTCCCAACAAGAGATTCGTATTTGTTGGCTTCTTGCAACTTTCAACTTCCTCATCTGTGCAAGGGAAGAAAATCAGAAAAGGGTTTCAAAACTCTGAGAGATTGCAATTGTGTGAAGCAGAGGCCACTCAAGTTAAGTATGATTTAAGGTATTGAAGTCTCCTCAGCATCAATGTTGGTTTCAGAAATGTTTTTGTTTTCCCATTCTCATTTAGAGAGTTCTGGAGTTTGGAATTATGAGCGAAAGACATATGACATACAATAATGGATGTTTGGAAAATTGAAAATGCAATTAGAAAAATGCTTCAAATGTCCAACAACAACTCAACCTTATCACAATTAAATGTGGGTGGCTAGATGGATCGTATTCCTCTAATCAATTTTATTCAGAGTCATACAAAATACCAATCCTACATGGTTATATTTAGCCTATCTCTAGTTCTTTTAGCTCATTCAATTTGTGATAAATCACTTCTATGTAATGAGCTTTCAAAGGCCTTCATTGTACATGTCTATGACACCTTAGAAGAGATGTTGGCAATTTATCATGAATAGGGGCAATGCCTAGGTTTACTCTAATTTGTTCGTTCTTTATTTTATTTTTTCTAATTTTACCACTCATCCGTCGCAACATCCTCGTTTTTACCACATTGAGTTTGTTTAAATGAATGTTCTTTAATGCCCAACATTTAGCTCCATTCATTACTGGTCATATAACCGTTCTATAAAAGTTTCATTTGAGTTTTAAAAGGATATGCTGATCACACAACACTTCGAACTCACCCGTCCACTTCATTTACTCTACTTTAATTATATGTATAATATCATTATATATTTCTCATTCTTTAGTCATGAGTGAATCTAGGTATCTGAAGTATTCACACACATTGAGGTTATTCCCTATTATCAATTTTCACCACTCCACTCTCTGTCTTATTGTTACTAAAGTTACAAAGCATGTACTCTATTTTGTTCTACTTATTTTAAAACATTTTGAGTCCAATCTCCATAAATCTAACTTTGCATTTATCTTGAGCAATTCTTTCAGACATTAGAACAATATAATTTGTAAAATGGATACACCAAGGGATTTGATCCAAAATGTCTCTAATCAATTCATCCATGATTAGTTTAAATAAATATGGGTTTAGAGCCATACTTTAGTGTAACCAAACATTATTGGGATTTCATTCCTTGACCCCTCACAGTTCTACGCTAGTCACTATATCATGATACATATATTTAATTATGTCCACATATTTACTCGAAACATTTTTCTTTTTTAAAACATGCGAAATTAATTCTCTAAGTACTCCATTATAGAATTTTTCTAAATCAAGAAAGACCATGTGAAGGTCGTTATATGCTCTAAATCTTTCCATTAGTCTCCTAAGTAGATAAATAGCTTATGTGGTTGACTTCCCTAGGCAATAAAACCAAATTGGTTATTTGAAACATTAGTTTCTTGTCTTAACGCACCTTAATTGTTTTCTCTCATAATTTCATAGAATGGTTCATGAGTTTAGTTCCTCTATAATTATTACGACTTTGAATATCATTTGTCCAGTGGAAGTGTAGTGATGTATGCGGTTGAGGCATCCTAGCAGATTGACTATAGACTTGAACCTTGTTCCTACATGACCCAATCAATTCGATTAGTCACTCCAATCCTAACAGGCCATCTATTTTCTTGTTCAACTTTTGATAACGTACCATGAAAAAACCAAAAGCTTACCTCCCTCTCTATCTATCCATGGGATGGAAGGGAGGGGCCTTTGGTGCCCCTCCAGTCAAGAATTGGGGGCCTCACAGTCTCCTAGCCCATTATGTTTTTTTTTTTCATGCCTTTCTTCATCATGGTTCCATTTTTCTGAGTGGTTCGATTATCCTTATTCTGATCAGATCGTTCTGTCCATAGTTGTTTTATATGGGCAGCTTAACCTATGTCACAACGACTCCTGATCTGGTTCTTTCACACCAGAGGTTACTTAGGTTATTTGGATTCTGCGATATTTTGTTCATTAATCACTCCAGGTTTTTTCATTTCCATGTAATAATCATTTCTTTCACGAGTACGTTCTTGCCTACTCCGTCAAAGTAAAAATGAGGGTTTTTGGGAGCTATAGAAATATGCAAGACTTACACTGTATATTTTGCTATTCTATATCCTTCTTTCTTTGTCCTATATTTATTCTATATTTTATATTTTTGTATTACTCTCTTGGTATCTATATTTATTTAAGAAATACGTAAAAAGGGAGCGTGAAATTTTTTTATTTTCCTAATTTAGCGTAAGGAAAGATTCACTCTTTTATCCTCTTGATAGAAGGTTCCCAAACAAAAGGGTCAATTGGTCAGGTTTTACGACAATTACTTGAAATGTGTTTGGATAACATCCTTTTTCGATTGATTCTAGAATGATGAGATTAATTTTTGGGAATTGGATGGGTAAGAATACATAATTCAAAACTATGAATTTTGAGGAGAAGAAAAGAGAGGACAAAAAAAGAAGAAAATGAGTGAATATCAATAGCAAAAGCCTGGGATAATATGATATTTGCTCAAGCAATAAGGGGTTGCCTGTTAGTAACCCAGTTTTCATGAATTGGTACATCTATGCTTCTCCATTCATCCGTTATTTTTCCTTGTAGTCAAAATTCTGTTAAAAAAATTGGTTAGCCACAATAGCCCTCAAATTCCTAGGCTCTTCCAAATCTTCATTGGGATAACTTTGGACCTTACCTATTTTAATATTTTAATAATTCTTTTACTTTAGCTATCCTAATTTTTCATGTATATATATATATATATATATGTGTGTGTGTGTATATGAAGTTTCTTCCCTGATGGCTAACACAATCTTCTCAGATATTAGTATTATTTTCGTGGGAGGAGGATATTCCTTTAGATTTATCTAAAACATTCTTAGCTGTATTTCTAATAGATGCAAACATCTTGTTCCACATTATGTTAGGATCACCATCTAATTTTATTTCCAAATAATACTATTTTATTAGTAAATATCTTCAAGTTTCATCCTTCAGGTTCCACATCTTATCCTAAGACAAATATATTTTCCCGTCTCTTACCATTTGGCATTTTAAAACAAATATCTAAGATCAATAATCTATGTTGCATAACTATGCTCTCCCGTGGTATAATCTTACAATCTTTTACATGATAACCCATTTGCTTTAACTTTTGAAAGTAATTAGGTGCTCCTCTATTTTTGAAACATGTGTTTACTACTGATAAATTGTAGGCAAGTGTAAAATCCAAACTGAAATCTCCTCCTCATTTCTATCCCCATGAATTCTTTCATAACCTCTATTATACTTTCCAACATGCCCATTCAGAGATGCTAAGGAAATGGGGATGGAGGTGTTCTGCTATCTTGGCGTACTTAAGGGCAGATTTCAACTTCTACTATATGCACTTCTCCTTAGCTATTGACTTCAGCCAGATCCTATATTTTTCCTCTTCTTCTTTTCCTAGCCATTCTCCTCCTGAAGCAAAGGTGCAAAGATGGATGGACATTATAATTTGTAAGGTGATCACTAGATTGAACAGAGTTTTTGGGAGTTTAGGGGACGCTACCATACCCAACCAAGGTCAAGACTCGTGACTTAACCGGTGAGGCCTCAAAACATTGATTGGATGCATATTCTGTTGGCTGATGTGGCCTTACGTTACTACATAGGTCATAATTAACATATTTAATTAAATAAATATTGGCTAATTCCCCTTCCCTTGTGTTTTCAAAAATTACATAATCCTTCCCCGTAGTATGTGAGCTTCACTAAAATACTCACATCGTTAAATTTATGCTGTTAAGTTAGACTAATATTTTGATGATACCCAGTTTACCTTTCAATTTGTTAAAAGACTATTTCACCTTTTTGTCACCTACTACACCTCTGCCTGGCTATGGCCATCCCACAATTCTCAGTTGAAGAAATTCCACGCCTAGTTCTTATTGAGTTTCTTCAATACGTAAAGAATAGTTTCGTGGGTTAGCATATTGGATTGGATTCTTATAGCTTCTGTTCTATCACACACTAATTATTCATTGGCTGAAACAAGTTACACAATAGAATATGAATTTATTTAGAAGTGCAGTTTACGGTCATAACTCGTAGAAAAACCAGAAATATAAGCTTGTGATGAACTAGCACAAGAGAAGTATGGAGGGTTAATGTATCGCATCACTTAGGAGTGCAGAAAGCAACTTCCAACCACCACCATAGAACACTACACTAGCTGAAGGATCGGATAAATGCAAAAGGGAGATTTACCATTTCCTTTATTGTCACCGTGGCCTGTTGTCGGAGATGGTGAACCTAATCTCTTTTCAATTTGAGGGAAAATGGTATGAGAAGATACATAAGGGTAAAATAGGTATTTACATTGTGGTTGAATTACAAAAGGGTAAAATTGTCTTTTATAAATCAAAACTAACACCCCACTAACAACGTCATCTACAGGGGAGTGGATGTAATTTCTGAAAACACAGGGAGGAGTACGTAATAAGAGCAATTCCATTTCTTTTGTTGCCAGCAAACATTTCAATTACTAATGCAACCAGGGCAACCAATGAGAGGCACATATAGGCAACAACAGAAATGAATTTATTGTATTCCATAGGGGTGAAGGTGTCATTTTACTCCCATCTTTGCCAGGGTGTAGAGGCCATGGCATCATGCGACCAGGGACAGTTCCTTTGCCCCCCTCCCCACCACGTTCCACCAAAAAAATGAGGTTTGAATACTTCTTGAAGACTTACTCCAGGTGAACATCATTATTGGGATATTTATTGATCTTGATCCAACACTGATACTAATTAATGGTACAGGTGTACAGCCAATAAAATAGTGACACTTGGTAGGTGGACTAGTGTGTGGCACAGCATTACTCATGATTTCTGTCACACTTCCTGTTTAGCATGGCGTGCGGATCCTCTACGACGTGGCACATTGTGCTATGCACATCGGACGGCCAGAGCACCTTGGGGTGCATACCTGGGTGTGCTTAACCGTTGGATGTGAGTTGCACACTGCACAGCTCGGTAGGGGAACTGGATCCATTTAGCAAGTGGTCAATTTGCTTGTATAAAATATGGGGAAAGCTTTACTGAGAAAAAACAAATTGGGCCTAAAAACCAAAAACTGAGCCCATTGCAAGGATCAACATGTGGTTTTTTTTTTCTTTTCTGGACAGGTAACCCCAGGAGAGTTGAACTCTTAACCTCTTTATTGTGAAGAGTTGGTCATTACATGTGGTCATTTTGTTTGTATATAAACCAAAGAGTGTGTTTGTAAACTTGTAAATATATAATTTTCTTGACTATTTGAGTTACAAAAAGATATTCAAAATTTTTAAATGGAATTTGATGTTATGACCTCAAAAGTAACTGCAAGATGACAAAATAATGAGGGCATTGTAAATTAAGTCACAACACATTAACTCGGTCAGTCGCATTCAGACATAGCCATATATATATATATATATATATATATTTCATATTCTTTACCAATATATATATATATATATATATTTCATATTATTATTATTTTATTATATAAAAGCATGAAATGACAAATATTTTTCTTGACTATTTTACCCTTCTTATTTATTTAAATACATTCTCTCCTATATTATAGTTTTTCTCATTCTTTTCTATTTTTCTAAAATTGTTGATATACTTTTAAATTTATAATGAATAAATAAATAATAAAAAAATCCCTTTCAGTTTTAGGAAACTCTTCACACGTTTCTCACATTGCACGTTTCTTTCCTTTAGATTTTTCTCCCTTCCTCTTAATTAGTTAGAAATTCTTAAAAAAAAAAAAAAAAAAAAAAGAAATCTACCAACTTACTTTTATTTTCTTAAGAGATCTCTTATTCTTAAAAAAAAAAAAAATCTATTCTTCTTAATTAGTTAGAAATCTACCAACTAACGGTAAAAAGAAAGGAACCCGTGGGAGACTATATTTCTTCTCATTTTTATCTCCTCTCTCTCTTAGTGTATTCCCAATAATATCTTTCATGTCTAGGATTGAACAGATTGTTTGCAAAATCGGAACCTAAATTAATTATATTTAAGGAGAAAATTTGAATTTTTAAGGAGAAAGTTGGACGTGGACATATAACCATTTAACTTATCCCTAATTTCTCACCTAATTAATCTCCAAACTTGAACGTTTGATTTTTTTTTTTTTTTTTGGATGAAAAGAAAGAAATTTTTTTTAAATAAAAAAGCGGTTACATATTGTTGGTGCAAAAATCTAACGATCGGCTCCGGGAGAGAAACCTGCAAAATAGGGAGCCAGAGGGGTGCTCCGGCCAAGTTACTCTAATGCTTAAGTTAGTCTCAGACACAACAAAATATATTATTGGAGTAGTGGAGAGAGAGTGAGAGATTACCTCTTTTTCCCTTTATAGGGTGGATGTAGTCAAAACCTAGTCCCAAGGGGTGAAATACCCTGTTTGCCCTTATAGATACCTTGAGTTGTGAAGGGTTCCTTGGCTTGTGGTTGAGTGCCACGTGTTTTACACTTATTGGTGGGGTTATAATATGGTATATCATATACATCCGACCCATTTATATATATCATTTCTTTCTTAGTCAGTGCTTGATGTGCCCATTGAGTTAACAAAATAACTATGTCCTGAGATGGTTTAAAGCCAAAAATTAAGTGTTGCCAGTGTTTGTAAACATCCAAACAAAATAGGGGCCACACTTAAAGGCCACAATGTTGAGGACAGGTCAAAAGTTAGCTTTGTCAAAAAATGGTTTTTAATCCATACTTCTGCTACATCCCACTTCCTTTCTGAGGTCTCATTGAGTTCTGATAGTAAAGCCCTTGCGCATCCCTCATAAATGTTTCCTGTCATTATGTAGTCAGCCATTAATAATGGATATTTACCATGAGAGATAAAATAAACAGCCCACCCAATCATCTTTTGTGTGTTTTCTATAGCACATATCATTAATGGTGTACTGAGAAGGGGAATTGAACATATTTGATTTTGTATTTGTGGGACATTGAATTATCCACTTCATCGAAGTGAATAGGAAGATTATACTGCGAAACCCACCAAGAAGCATGGTTTGCAATTTGGTATGGATTGAGTTTGAGTCCTTCAAAAATTATCCTATTTCTATAATACCAAATAAAATACGAAAAAATAATAAAGGTAGAGAAATATAGTTTAAGGTCATTGCAAGGCGATGTTTGGTCTTAAAAAAGTGCATTATTAAAGATTGAAAGGAACAAGCAGAGAGGGAAGAAGTATGCAGACCCAATAGGCTTGTAGCCCAAATATGTTTAGAAATCTTGCAAGAGAGGAAAAGATGCTATATAGATTCACGATAATTCTCGCAGAAAGCACAAGATGTGTCAATAGTAGTCTACTGTCCAATCACATCCCTTGTCGGGAGCCCCTCATGCATTTGTATCCAAAAGAAAAGCTTAAACTTGGGATAGATGTGGAGTTTTCATAAGAATCACCACCAGTATGAGCATGATGAGGAACAAGTACACCTATTCAATATTCCATTCAAATTAGTAGGTGTAATAGAATTTAAAAATTTTGCCGCTACCTTGGTATTGAGGATACCAAATTTGGATACATGGCACCTCGAGTGGTCACGCTGATTTGAAGAAGAAATGCACAAAATTGAAGATGTGAGAGACAAAGGTAGAGTAGAAAATAATAGACATACATTCCATCTTTGTCTACATAAAAAATCCGAAACCATTTGTCTTTGATGGGTTTCAGAATTGAAATTCAAGGCTAAAGGGCTTTTTAAGGATGAAATCCATGGGACCCACCAAAAGTCCATTTGGCTGCCATTACCTATTTTTCTGATAAACATTTTCGAGAGGGTAGGTAATAGCTGCGCAATTCTGTTCCACGATAACGAACCCTTCTGTTTTTAAAAGTTGAATGGATGGAAAATAGATCGATTGGAAAAATATTTGGACTAGTACTTTGGCCCAAAGTGATTGGGGTTCAGTTAACATTCTCTATCCAAGTTTTAAAAGAAGGGCACGATTTTGTGTTTCCCCTTCCTAATACCTAACCCTCCCAATGATTTGGGTATGCACACTTTATGTCAGCCAATAGGGTGTAATTTGTGCTTTGCTGCACAGTCACCATTCCAAAAGAGTGAATGAATGGAATCCAGTTTATTTGTGATGCATCTGGGAAGAAGGAATGAAGACATTAAATAAGAAAGTATAAAGGCCAAAACAGATTGTAGAAGAACCATCCTTCCTGCAAAAACGAGGAGTTAGCTTTCCATGCAGTAAACTTACCTTGCACCCTGTAAAGAACATGCTTGAAAGTCATATTAAGGGCATTCTGGGAATATTCTCTGATTTATCCAGCCTTACTATTAATCTGGATAAAAGCTCCCTTGTTTTTAGCTCGAATGTGGCTTCTGCTGATAGAGCTCACATTTGCAATATTTTGGATATTAAAGTTATGGACTCCTCAGCAACTTACTTTGGGCACCAATCTTTTTCACCGTAGAGCATGAACGTTTCAATTTTGAAGTTAACCAAATATGGGGTGATTGTTTTGGTTGTGTTGAAAACAACTCTCATTTGCTGACCGTTATGTAATGGTTCAAATTTACCAAGGAATCTACTTGATAGTCTACCAACTTGTGCAACGTGATAGGTGATGTTTAATTTTACCAAAAAAAAAAGAAAGAAAAAGAAAAGGGTGATAGGTGATGATTAACCGTTGGATAGTAAGAATAGTTTTGAATACTTTATCACGTGTTAAATTTTAAATTGAAATCATTCGTAGATATATATGTTCTTTCAATGTATTGGCTTTTTTCTTTATGGAGGTAAAAGAATGGTATCGTGTCCTATGCTACACGACACTGGGATTTTGAAAAGATTGCCCAACTCCCATTTGGTTGATGCCTTCCTATTAGTTTGTATATTCGCACAATGACCACATGATCAGGGGGCCATTTCTATCGCCCTTCGTTAATATTCAAGAATCTTTTTTTTTTTTGGGTAGAAATATTTTTCTTTTCAGTCATGTTTTAAAAGCTTGGTGATGAGTTTCTAGTTCAATGGCAAGCTCCTACGTAGTAGGGAGCTAGTAAGTCAAGGGAAGGTCGTTGGTTCAAACCTCCTATGTTGTCGCTCCCCGACCCAACCTTTCTGAAATATATGTTAATAGTAGTACTTAGTATTACAAAAAGAGTAGCCCCTTGCGGGTCCCTTGTCTGGCCTCTCAATGAGTTTACCTTGGCCAGGTGGCCCTTGAACTTATGCATAATAATAATAATAATAATAATAATAATAATAATAATAAAAAATAAATAAATAAATAAATAAATAAATAAAATAAATAAAATAAAATTGTTAGAGGCTTAATTAATTTCTTCCATTGGATTTTCAAACCCATTTTTGGACAACTCCATGTGGTTGAGACTTGATGTGAAGGGAGACTCTTGGGAACGAGATCATATTGTTGGAGTGTGCACCAGCCCTTCCAACACATATCGTACTATTGGGAGGCATTTTGGATGCATGCCTCGATGCTACTAGCAGTCCAATGTGCATTGGAGGGGTTGGTGCACTTGAGAGGATCCAGGTCCAAACTCTTGGGTCTACTTATCCAAAAAGTTTATGTTCAACCCAACATGTCACATGGTAGATATTTGAGCCATGGAAGAAAGAATTCCCAAGTAAGCCATCCAAGAAACATCTTCCAACCCCCTTCCCCATTTTTTTTTTCTTTTTCAAAACAAATAAAAAATCATAAATTTAATGTAAATAAAAAAGAAAAATATTTTGATTTATATTTTTTAAATACCAAAATACCCTCATAAAATGTAAAGTGTCTGATATACCCTTCTCTTAACCCCTAACCCCATCACATATGAAGAGCAGAGCAGTGACGATGAACGGAGACAAGAGGCGATGAACGGCAACGAGCGGAGATGAGCTGCAACAAGCGGCCATGAGAGTTATAGTTATTGTTGCCCATTGCTTGAGTACAGTGAGGAATGCCAATATGATTGTCAATCGAACTACAATTATTGTGCGTAGGGATGAGGAGAGGTTTCACTCCTCTATTTTCCACGGTGAAGGTGAATGGTATTGAGGGATTAGGGTAAAATAGAATTGGATTGTGTGTTCTAGTTAAAAGGATAAAAATGTTATTTTAAATCCTCATTCAACAGAAACTGGTAATAAAAGGTCCAAATATAATTGTCAGTTATGCAAAGGATGTTTCGTTAATAGTGACATTCTCGAAGGAGTGGCACTATAAACTTTCCATAAGAAAATAGAATCGAGCTGAAGGCATGCAAAAGAGAGATCTATTTACTGTTTTAAAAATTGAATCGCTAATTCCATGTGTACTGGATGGTAGGATTATCTACCCTAAAAAATTCCTTTTGTAATAACCCTTTTTCAGTGGTGGGATCCACTTGGAGAGGAACTGAATGGGCTACATGTGTAGTTCATGAGCTTGCCTAATGAGATATAGGCCGTGACCATTGAATTGTCCTATGGACTTCAACCCACTTGTGGATCAAGAAGTGTGGGTTTTATGGACTCAGGCCCATTTAATAGGGTGAGTTCCATGGTCAGTAGACCACCTCGCTCTTAGGGGTAGAATTGAAATTTCACGTAGATTTTTTTTTTTGGGTGGGTCCACAAATACAACGATATTGAATGCAGATAAATGAAGAACAATACAGATTCCGTGCAATGCATATGCTTCCCGTTTTCAATTACTTAAGTTGCATTTTATAGTTATCTATTAGAATATTTCTAGCATGGGAATATAAAAATAGAATCTACCGTTTGGTATAGACAGTTTTTTTTTTTAAAATTTTATTATTATTATTATTTTTTTTATGATACGAATCGAATAAAAAACAGGAAAAAAGGAAATGTTGTAACATAGTTAACCGTGTTTTGTAATCTTAGAGACCTTTTATTTTATTTTATTTATTTATTTTGGGTTTCAAGGTAAAATGGTTATAACTTTACTTTGAAACATTATAACCTCAAGAAAATGTATTCATCATCTTTACATCCCTTATAAGAAAATATATTCATCATCTCTTGTTTTCTCATAGTTGAATATTTCTGAGAACGAAGCAGTTGAAATTTTAAAGATGGTCACAACTGAATAGCCTTAGGAAAGTCATTAAGATGATTGGCAGAGTCCAATACACAGCTGCTAGGTCTTATTGCTTATTTCTGAAACCATTTGTAATAAAAAATTCTTTAGATAAAGAAAAAGTTTATTAATGTAAAAATGAAAAATTCTGATTTGGACATGAAACGTCGTTTCTATTCTGGAATAGAAACATTATCAAATGCAGCTTAAGACTGCTAAGTTTCTTTGCAATAGCTATAAAATTTTAGATATACTAGCTGCCAGCTTTTAACTTCTCACCCCAGTGCTATCAACCCTCAAAAAAAAAAAAAAAAAAAAAAAAAGGGGGTTAATTTTAGTAATGGAAATTGGAATCGATCCGACATCAATACAAATTAATGATATAGCCAATAAAGTAGTGACACATGGTGTAAGAAGGACAAATGGCAATGCATTAATTATGATTTCTCGACATTTCTGTGCATGTGGTGAGTTTGCTTGTATACAAAATGGGCAAAGTTACCTGTCACTCTAGTTGGTTATAAAAACTGTTGTAAAGTGCTATAACCTATTTCGTATATCCTTGTGGGGCAAGTGTTTTCTATGTTGGGGTTGTAAAAAAAAAAAAATGTTTTCTATTTGTGAGAGGCTCTTGCGTCCACACAAAGAAGTGCAACCCTAGGTAGGGGTTCAATTGTTATTGTACGCCCATGTGTATGTGATGTAAGGCCTCTTACTGGCATAAAACTTTATCCTTATCTTTGTGATAAGCATATGATTGGATAAAACAGAGGCTAAAAAGTAATTTCACAACTTGTAATTATCTTATAAAAAATTGATGGAAACTATATAATTGTATAGAAAGTGAGGATTTTGGAGCTCAGGGATCACCTCAACAGCTTTTATCTAGCCAGTGTGGTCCTTGCTTTTCTGCTATGGCTGCTGAAGTTGAAGCAATTCGTGATAGCATCCTTCTCGCTTTTTCTCGCTCGGTCTACCCTCCATTTTCATCTATACTGACTGCCTTCCTCTTGTGATGGCTTGAAATAGGCGTTGTCTCTTTAGATTGAGTTGTGCATTTGATTGTAGATGATTTTTCAGGTCTGTTAGGGTCATTTTCTTCTGGTTCTTTTCCTTTTATGTCTTGTGCGTCGAATAAGGAAGCACATCTCCTAGCTAAGGATGCATCCCTGTTTAGTTCATCTCATTTCTGGTGGGTTCACTCACCCTCTTTTCTTGTAACTCACTTTTTTAGGAAGGAGCTGCTCCTTCTCTGATTTTTTCTAATAAAATTTGTAGTTTTGATAAAAAAAAAAAAAAAAAAAGAGGTGTAAATAAAATTACACACCCATAACATAAGCCATAAGGGATCCGGCTCCTCTGTAGCGCAGGGTGAGCTATAAGATATGTAGCATGAATTGTGATGGAAACACGTGGCATTGAGCGATCGAAGGGAGGAGAGGGATGAAGAGGTAGGAAAACCAGTGGAGAAGTGAAACACCTGATCTTGAAACCCTAAAGGGAAATAACGATGAGTGCAGAATAACTTTTCTTCTTTCTCCCTCCCTTGCATTCAGCCATCTCCTCTCTTTCTTCCTTTCACTCTCGCCTCTGCATTCAACCAGCTCTTCTTGGCCGTGAAACCGCAGTACCCCCTGCCTCTCATCAACGATCCGCAAGCATTTCCCCCTTCCTCAATCTCTCCCACCCCAGCTCTCTCCTCCTCATCATTCTACTCGACCTCCAGCAAGACTTGTTCCTGATTACAGATTTCATCAATGCTCTCTCCCAAGGTTAAAATAAAAAAACTGATTATGGACTAGCTGTAATTTACAAATTACAAGCTTTGCAATTTAAGCACTTGAATGGAAAAAAGAAAAAAAATGCTAAAATATCAAAGTTAAATTAAAATTTGATAATCCCATAAATGACAAAGAAGAAACAGCTTCAATGAAATTGAAAATTAGATCTATTGTGTACAACTTGTTCATACATGGTTTTTAATCTCAGTTGGATTTTTTTTTTTGGTAGATCGTCTGGATTTTGATAGTAATTCGAAAACCCTCCTCAACAAATTCTTCCCAATCTTATAAGAATTTCCTGTAAATTTCGTACAAATAGAAATGGATCTCAGTCACTTCTCGAGACTAGAACAGAAACGGCTATTGCTTTGTGAAGATAAGATAACAGAATTCTCAGCAGTGATGGTGGTAGAGCTAGAAGCTTCATAGCTGGAGCGGCCTTAATCCATCTTATTTTTCCTTTTAGAGTTTGAAGATCAGGTGTTTTGCTCCTCCAATGGCATCCCTAGGGCTTCATCCTTCTCCTCCTATCGATCACTCAACGCCACATGTCATCATTACAGCCTGCGCTATACGTCTTGTAGCGCACCCCCGCGCTATAGACGAGCCAAATCCTAACATAAGGGTGTCAACGGTTCGGTTCGGCCTGATTTCGGTCCGGGTTGAATCGGTTTCAGTGTGGGAATGGTGAAACCGAAAATGAACCAATAAGGATATTTCGGTTTTGGTTTGGTTTCTGTTACAGTGCGGTTTGATTTTGGTTTTGGTTCGGTCTTTTGTATCGGTTTGTAATCGGGTTGATTTCGATTTTTTGACCACTTTGGGTCTGATTTTTCATAACAAACTATACAAATTTTGATTTTTTTGGTATTTTTGGGTTGTTTTCAGTTTCTTACTGGTTTGATTCGGTTTCGGTCTGATTTTTGAATCGGTTTCAATTTTGTTTCGGGTTCAATCGGTTTTTGGTGCGGTTTGGTTTGTTAAGGGGGTTACAATATGCCAAACCGAAACCGGCCCAATAAGGTTTTGGTTCTATTTGGTCCGGGTTCAATCGGCTGGGTCCAGGGCGGTTTTACCGATTTGGTTTAGGTATTGACATCCCTACCATAACACATGGGCTAAACATGTCACCATAGGATCATACTCGCTCAGTGTCGTGTGGTTTGTAGGTTTTTGACCCAGGTGTTATCAATAATAGTGTCCAGGCAATAGGTATAAGATTTGATAGAACAATTATGTAATTCAAAATATAATTCCAAGTAGAGGGTTGACTTATTTGTTCAATTGATCCTCTAAAACAATAGCATAAATCGTCTAACTTATGTAGAGTTGAGTCGTATAATATACATATTCTCCTTAAGGTATTTGAACGCGCCTCGTATATTTATATGCAATCGGGTTGATCATACGTCCTTACCTCTAAGATAAAACAACTCTCAAATTGATTATGGTGCACTCCAATAATCGATTCCAATAGGTTTGTCCAAAGGTAATACTAAGAAACTCAAAAAAAATAGTGGACAGTGGTAGAAACCTGAAAACAAAGCACTTGCAAAAAACTGAGAGCTTAAAACAATCCCATAGTATATTAGTATGTATTCCGTACAAAGCCTATATACATTAGGATTTTTTGTAACCCATAAACATAACTAATGTTCTCTAGAGGGTATGCCTTGTATATGAATGGGTATGTGCAGGTACCTATACATATACAGACGTGACTCTATGCATGGAAAGGTACATGTACTGATACGTATAAGTGTTTGTACAAATACGTATGTACATTGACAGTTAGGTTCATAAAGGTACATATACCAATGTATCCCTTAGGACAAAGTATATAAGGGTGTGTAATTTAAAATATGAACTTTTGGAACCAAAAGTTTCAACTAGTAAAAAGTAGGTTCTTTGAACCAACCCAAACCTTGACCTTGGCCTCAGCCATGGCCCAGCTAGGCGCACACGATTCAAAAGCACCCCAGGAAACCCCCACACACACATGACAAGGGAGTGTTCCTCTCCAAAGGGCTTCCATCCTTAAGTGACAATCCTATATATATGCTCAAGTTTTTTTTTCTCCCAAACCAATGTAGGACTAAACATTGTGAGTTGTCTTAGCTCATACAAATCCACAAGTGCTAAAGGAAAAATGAAAAAATACACTTTTGATGGGGAAAGCTAAATTCAAAAAGGCCATTTTGAAAAGACTATTTTGACCATAGTTTGAAACTTAATTTCCAACGGTTCTAAAATGGCCCATCCATCTGGCTGAGTGATCTTGAAATATGAGTTCAAATTCGAGATACCCAATGGCTCAAATGCCTCAATACGTATGGTTTAGAGTATTAGTGGATTTGAGATTTAAAACCATGAATTGAATCAGTGGAATCGTTTGATTTGGATTGAATTGGTCGGTGCCTATCCCAATAAGTATGGTTTAGAGTATTAGTGGATTTGAGATTTAAAACCATGAATTGAATCAGTGGAATCGTTTGATTTGGATTGAATTGGTCGGTGCCTATCCCAATCCCACCCACAATTTTAGGTAACTGTATCGATTAGATTGACACCAATACCGTAAATGTGGTATCGATAAAAGAAAGGGTAAAAAAAAAAAGCTACTGGTATTTCGGGGGTAAAATTATCCGATCTAATCGATCCATATATACTGGTATCAACCAAGACCAATATCAGTATTGCTACCGATACCTAAGATTGTGATCCCACCCATTCAAAACGGTCAATTTTGGATCGACTAACATGATGGACACATCTCAACATCTCATGATTAGAAAAACCCAAATAAACCTTCGGGAAGAAGAATCATGGGACTTGGGAGAGAGGGTAGGGAGGCAAAGAATGAGAGAGAGAGAGAGAGAGAGAGAGAGAGAGAGAGAGAGAGAGAGTTGTAGGTGGTGTTCCTGACCATTGTCGCAAATTGAGAGAGTTGCAAGTGGTGCTCCAGAAACTATATATTGCCAGTGATGAGCACATTTATGTGTGAAATCTAGGGTAGTAAAACATGCATTTTACATATTTAGAATGGAGCTACCTTGGGTTTTACTCTCTTTTTGCAAGTTTTATATTTTCAAGGCCTTAAGGATTATCGGGCACTATATCTTCAATTTTACACGTAAAGAGGTCCTATTTCTTTTCATGGTTGCGAAGAGGATGAAATTCTGAGCAAGATGGACGTGTTCAATTAAAAGCACACATTCATTTGGTCACCCGTACAAATGATTATTCTTTTCGGGTCAGAAAAAGAATAATGTATCAGAACTGAACCGAGATGCAGAACCAGCCCGTTTGCAATTGTCCCAGAGGTACAAGGAATACTCCAAATGCCAACAAGGATCGATGGACCACATCCTTAAGTGATTAAAGATTTGTTTTTGGTAACAACAACTACCTAGCTTAGTTGGTGAGCTATGGTGTACAAAATTCCCTTGCTCACCAAGAGGTCTCAAGTTCGAATCTCATGGTTGTTTTTTTTAGAGAATTTGTTGAAGATTTTCTGCTTTTCACTCACTTAAAGCACTAAGGGCATGGAGGAGATTTCCACATCAAATTAGAAGCAAACAAAATCGTGGAAGGGTTCTTGCACAAGAAGAAAAAAATAAAAAAGGAAAGGAAAATCGTGGAAGCAAGAAGAGAAGAAAAAAAAAAGGAAAGAGAAAAAAAGGGGAGAACCAAAGATTGTCCAAATCTTCTCTCTCCTCCACATCATCACCAAATATTGTCCAAATCACACAAAGAAGAAGAAAATCGTCCCTAGGAGAGAGAAAAAGAAGAAAAATAAATTAGGAAAAAAAAAAGAAAGAAAATAAGCAAAAAAAAATTATAGGAAATTTATTTCTCTCTTCTCTCTCCTCCATCTTAGCACTTTTGGACTCAAAAGATCTCACAATCAATTGTGGGTTTCTCTCTTTTAGGAAAGAGAAAATCATTACCCTACCTCTCCATTCCCTATAAATACAACTCATGTAAGAGGAGGAGACACAATTCATTCTTCTTCTAGTTTTTTTTTTAGTTGCTCTCTCTCTCCCTCTCTCACTCTTTGGTTCTAGTTCTTCTCTATTTTTGCTTTAATCACTTTTGTAATATTTTTTTTTTATGTCAATTAATGCAAGCACTCTTTTATTCTTATTCAGCCTTTTTATGTTTATGATTTATGCAATTGAGTTGTAATTTTTTAAGTTATAGTTCTAGGCTTAGATCTAGGTGACAAGATCACGAGCCGTGGAGCAATTTTTTTTTCAAGTTCAAGTATTGATTCAAGTAAGTAGGCTCCTTCAGTAGTCTTCTCTCCCCCCTCTCATTCCCTCTTCTGACTACCCTTTCTTTCTTAATTTAGGATTTTTATTTTCAGTCGTTACATTATTGCTATTCCTTTCCCCCAAGGTTCATGGCTAGTGTATGTGTTGGCTTTGCCCCTCCTAGCCATAGAACCATCAATTTATTGCTTTTATTTTAATTGTCTCCCTTTCCCTAAAGCCAAGTAGAGTAACCCTTGTAAGAGTGACTCTCTGGTCAAGTAGGGAAGCTCATATTATGATGCATCCCTCGGGCTAAGTAGAGAAACCTACTTGTGAGTCTCTCTCTAGCTTTATCCCCTTTCTTTTATTTTATTTTTATTTCAGTATTTTTTTCTTTTATTTATTTATTTATTTATTTTAATTGCGTGGCTTGCGTCTTTAAATTCTTAGATGACGAATGGTTAGGACGTTATTTTTAGGACGGTAATTAGAATTAGATCACAACCATTAATCAGTTCACTTTCGCATTATTAAAAGAAATAAAAAAATAAAGTGGCTGCTCTCCCTGTGTTCGACCCGTAGCTACACTGATCCGTACGCTTGCGGTTACATTTTAAATCTCAAACAAGTTTTTGGCGCCGTTGCCGGGAGACAGTTCCATGTTATTTTTCACTTTCTTTTGGTAAATCGGAGTGCTTTGTTTGCTTTGTTTTATATTTTTTCTTTTTTTTATTGAATTCCTGAGAAGAACAACTTGCAATAATAGTTATATCAGTGGAGGTCGCCATGCCTCACAGTATGATAAAGACAGATTTCGCCCTGTAGTAGTACCTCAGGAATTGACCTGAGCAACCCCGGATCCCTGCCGGTAAGCTCCAAAAAAAAACCAAAAAAAAAATAAAAAAAAAGAGTTTTGCTATCCATTCTTTTGTGCTTGTCTTACTTTAGTTGCGGGTAGTTTTCTATTGCATAAGTGTTAGGTGGGTACGTAATACTAAGAATCGGTTAGAAAGAAGAGATCCAACAACTAGTGACCCTATACGTTTGCTCTCTTTAAAACCCTTCAATATGGGAGACCAACAGCATAACCCTTCACCTAAATCTCTGAAAGATAGGTTCTACCCTGCTAGAACAGCCTAACCTTCCTGCATAGTTCTACCACAAGCCCAGGGCAATAATTTTGAACTCAAATCTCAATACATCACTATGTTGCCCCACTTCCATGGGTTGACCTCTGAGGATGCATACCTATTTCTAAGGGAATTTGAAGAGGTATGTGTTCTAATTAAGATCCAACAGCTTTCTGATGATGCTGTTAAGCTTAGGTTTATCACTTTTGCATTGAAAGACCAAGCTAAGAAATGGTTGTATGGATTACCCACAAATTCCATAACCTCATGGGAACAGTTCACAGTTGTCTTCCTTAAGA
>NC_056557.1:27024388-27025186 GCF_013358625.1 Macadamia integrifolia | reverse complement strand
CAGCACGAGAGAGAGAGAGAGAGAGAGAGAGAGTCATGTTTGGGGTCGCCGGTTCATCTTTTTCTCTCCGGGCACACCCATCTCATGAAAGAGGCAGTGGTGGGCTTTTTAGTTATTATCTCTTCCTTTTTTTTTTTTCCAATATACCTGTAACACACATTGTTCTTCAAATAATAACTGTTCTTTGTTCTGAACCTGAAATAACTGAAATTTTCTTTTATTTACTTTTTGTTAGGTTGGTTGTCGAGAGAGCCTAAATCATTGAAAGCGAGTAAGTATATATTAATATTTTCTCTTTCTATAACTTTTTTTTAAATCTCTTCTCTGTTTGTGCTTGATCACTTCCGTAGTTTTTGTTAATGGAAAATGTTTGGTTTGTTATGTTTATAATGTTTTGTGTGTGTGTGTGTGTGTGAGAGAGAGAGAGAGAGAGAGAGAGAGAGATTTGAGATTGTGTGTTTACTTGGATAGGAGGTTGGGCAAGCACTAGTCAGAGATTGTATAACTCGGACTCACTTTGGTGATTTGGGCATGGATATAGATCAATTTTGTCGATGAAATCGGTTCCTTCTCCTTATTTCTTTTTTTTTTTTTTTTGGTTCAAGGGATCGGAATTGGATAGTTAGAATATCCTGAATCGGATCAGATCCATATTGGCAGACGGCAATCCCGATCATGGTTTAACTCGGTATTAGGAATAGGATCCGTTAAGATCGATATTGATTCGATTTCGATCCAAGTCATGGACAAAAATGCCCCTAATTTTACGTTTAAAGCCATTTTTTTTTTTTTTTTTTT
>NC_056557.1:27007664-27024356 GCF_013358625.1 Macadamia integrifolia | reverse complement strand
CAATTGATACAATATCGGTAAAGAATCGAATCAATTAATGACAACACCGATATGATCCGGCTGATTCCAACTGATCCGATTCACCTCAAACCATGATCCCGATTATATGAGGGATCGCATATTGATGGATCGGTATGGAACAAGGGTTAAAAAAATAAAAATATTCTATTTTTTTAAATAAAAACATGGATAAATGATAAATCCATCCGATAGGACCTGATTCATGACGAGCCAGATTGGTATCAGCTGAAGTCGATCCCGATCCCTACCCAATCCCAATGACTAAATCCGTGCTTATATTAGTCAATTAACCTCAAATAAAAAAGTTTTTGAAAAATCCATTATTAGCCCTAAGCTGACTTAGATAAATTCATGAGTTCCATTAGATCATCTAAATCTGTTGCGCTTGTCTCTGTCATCAATATCATTGACCCTTTCAATTCAGAAGTAAATGGCTCAATCCTCATTAGTATTTAGTAATAATATTTAAAAAAACAGCTGAAAATCTTTAGTGTTTTAATTCTTATATAAGTTAAAACTAACCCTAAATATGGGAGAAAGAAATTATTAAGGATAATTTCGTTGCTTGAGATATGATGTCTTGAATTCCGTAGCTTGCAAAACTGAGCTTATTCCAAAGAACTATCAAGAGACTGAAAGCCACATGGAATCAGTGATGGTAAGAAAATTATTTCTGATAGGAGCCAAACAGCCTGGCCTGGCGGCCTTCTCCTACACCCTCTCACATGGGAGTAGTGAAATGACTATCCTGTCCCTCCCCTTCGATTCAATTCCATTGCCTCTTACACTGGCACAGGTGCCACACAACCTGACTAAGAACACTTCAACCCTTCTCTATATAATACTATATAGGCCGGAATATGCTTTGTTTCTGTTCATTTATTATTTATTTTTTCATTTTGTAGGTTTTATTGTACCGCTTCAAGGGCAAGTGAATCATAAATACGAAATTCAGAAAAAATGGCATTCCACTCAATGCTTTCAATGTTGTTCCCAAAGATTCTCAGCTTTACTTAATAATGAAGAAAATATAAAGAAGCAGCCTTACAAGCAAGAAAGATTAGAGCATGATTATTCATCCAAACATGAGGATGCTTATAAAGGACCATTGGGAAAAATATATGCATTTTACAGATTTACTCGTCCATATGCTGCCATGGGCACAGTAAGTACTTTTAAAATATGACTTCAAAAATCAATTAACTTCTTTAATATGATGATGAAGCTTTTTCTAATTCATGTGCATTTTGAATTATCAGGGTCTGGCTGTAGCATCTGCTTCTTGTCTTCCAGTACAAACAATCTCGGATTTCTCTCCAACATTTTTTGGAGGAGTAATAAAGGTGACGGTAGGAACTTAACTAAGTAGTGGTTGTGGAGGTTTTTGTGTTAACTAGTGGATGAAGATAGGTACGAGAGTCAAACGGTCCGATTGATTTGATCGTTTCAATTGATAAGGAGTTTAGTCCGTCGATTTCAGTTCTGTCTGATTGATTTGATTGTTTCAATCTAATCGGTCTGATTTTTGACACCCGTAGATAGGTTTTGAATTAATCGACGCTAGGGCATCAACCTTCTTAGAAAATTGACCAACCTAGAAGATTGGCACATTAAAAGTGAGAAATTCTGATGGAATTTTTAATGCTATTTATACCATTTTTTTTGCAGGCTATTATTCCTACAATATTGGCTCACATCTATGCAGCTGGGGTGAATCAACTATATGATATAGAAATTGACAAGGTAATTAAATGCAATTTATTTAGTGTTATATTCATATAAACTTTTTTGAAGAGAATTGAATGATCATAACAATGTTTGGCCATCTTTTGCCCTGACCACTTTAATCTTTTTGCATCTATGTAGGCTAACAAAAAACATCTTCCAATCGCTACTGGAGTCTTCTCAATTGGAATTGCTAAGGCTATTGTTTGGACAGTCACATTACTGGTAATATATATCTTAGTATATATAGGTAATTAGTTACATAATTTTTTTTTTCCCCAATTTAAATGCGTTAGAAAACCTTTAGTTTACGAGACTTAAGATGTGCAAAATTTATACTTTCAAATACTTTGAATTAATTTGATTATATACAATTAAACATCCTAATACAAGATTTTGTTTTGATTTTATTTTGTAGAGCCTTTCTATGGGAATTATGTCTCAATCCTTAGCACTTCTCTGCGGCATCCTTGCATGCTTAATGTGCGGAACTATATATTCTGTTGATGTATATCCCCTTCATCCCTTTCTAATTAGTCTCACTTGCCATATAATAGAGGAAACGGGAAAAAAACAAAAAAAATGAAAAATATGATTTTTTTATAAATATAAAATTTGAAGAAGAAAATATTTTAGGAGAGGGAACATAGGTAGAGAATATTAATAAAGTTCATTGACCAGTTAAAGAATTGCATCTACATATGTGTATTAGAACATCAAATTTTGACTAATATAAGCTTGTAATTTGCTCTTTAGTATTGCATGTTAAATTTAAATTGATATATTGATAAAATTTATTTCTTAATTATATTTTCTTTGTTAGCTTCCCTTCCTTAGGTGGAAAAGAGATCCTATACTCAGTGCAATAATCATTGGATTCTGGAGGGGTATTGGTAGCATTGTTCCTTACTTCATACACGCTCAGGTAATTAAATCTTCTATTTTTTTCTTCTTAAATTTCAAAATTAACGTTATATTTTATATGCTCTATTTATTAAAAATATTTTTTTCTGATAAAAAAAATTTATTAAAAACATTTTGATGAATGATGATCGCCATGAAATATGCAGAAATATTTATTGGGCAAGCCAATAACAATCACCAAGTCTTTGGTATTTGCTTCAGTTGTAATGTCTCTACATGGTATTGCTATCGTAACATTCAAGGTAAAGTATCCAGTACTATATGAACTCATATGATTAGATTATTTCAATCTCCTGATTTTGGGATCATTTTAAATTCCACATGCAAGTGTGCAATTTCATTTGAATTAAAATTTCTAATAGATGTGATATAAGAAGGTGGGAAATCCCATCACGATTCATTATAGCTTTGCTTAAACAATGAAGTTATGCTTGGGGATGTGTTCTTTAAACCAATTCACACAATGGGGTGCCATGGGACCTTTTTTTCGCTAAAAAGTCATGTATATTAAAATGAAAGAAGAAAAAAGAAATATAGTACATCAGATGAGGAAGGGAGAAATACCCAACACTCACACTAAGAAGAGAGGGAGAAGCAGAAACTCCACCTTCGGCATTGCCATCAGCAGAATTACGCAACTACCCAACTCCACCAAAAAACAAAAATCCGGAAAGAGAAGAAGATCCTAGGTGAATCTGAACCTAGGCCGGCCCGATGCATCCATGTCTAATTCCATTTGAACCAGAGTTGGCCAAATTGAAATCGGCTCTGACACTTCAAAACGAGCAGCTGACTTTGACAAAAAATCCGCCACTGAATTTGCTTCCCTATAGCAATGCGTTATTTTCCATTCCACATCCTCCAAATAAGAAATACAATTTATCCATCTTTGCCGAGCTATCCATGGACTTTGCCTCTTCTGAAAAATAGTCACAACTGCAACTGAATCACATTCTATCCAGAGCCGTTTCACATTATGCTGCTTAGCTAATTCAATCCCTATCATAAGCGCTAAAAATTCAGCCTCAAAATTTGTGCGAGTTCCTAGAAATTTTCTGAAATTTGCCACTACCTCTGCCTTTTCATTGCGAAGGATTCCCCCTGCTCCAGACTTCCCTGGATTACCAATAGAGCAACCATCCGAATTGATTTTTATCCAACCTGGATTAGGAGGGCACCAGAAAATAGTGAAGATTTCCCGAGGCCTTCTCCGCACCCCTGAAATACCCAATCTTCTTGCAGTGACAAGATCCGAAATTGAGATGGCTGCCCCTGAATGAACCGACTCTTGGCAGCTAATTTCTCTCTTCACTTGGCCAAAACAATGCTCTTTTGATTTTGAGATTCCTTCGAATTTTCTTCCATTCCTCTCCAACCAAGTAAAGTAAGGGATTAAAACAAAACCCTTCAGCCACACCCCTTTAAAGATGGTCTTCTTGGCCCGATCTTTCCACCAAGCTATCAAACTTTCAACTCCTTCAAATCCAGGCCACCTAAACCCAAAACAACAACAAAATTTCTGCCACATGAAAATTGCAAAAGAACATTCATACATGGTATGATTTATTGACTCTTCCGCTATGCCACAGAGAGTGCACTGAGATGGCAATGGAACCCCTCTCTTTTTCACATTATCATCTGTAGCTAGCTTATTTTTCAACATTCTCCATCCAAACACCGATTGGCGAGGCTGAAGATGAGAATTCCAAATCAATGAATACCACCCCACCTTTGGCGATTCCCGTCTTACTTTTTCCCAAGCCGATTTTATTGTAAAAACTCCAGATGAATTTAATTCCCAATGACAAATATCATCCAGATCTGAGGGTGCCATGGGACCTTGCTCCCATGGGGTCTTGGAGAAAAGGTCTCTCTCTCTCCTGAAATAAAAGGACCTTACTGCCCTCCTATTTATGAAACCATTTCACGGCACCTCGTTGGTGTGCTTCTTGTCTATGCCATTTGCTCAGAGGACCTTCTCCCATTTTCAACATATACTTAACCATAAGGTGCCTTAGATTGTCTAAAGAGAATCTTCGACCATAATCTAGCATTTTCTTGTTGTTTTGTTGTTTGAGAAGTGATTGCCATAGTAATAATATGTATATATATATATATATATATTTTTTTTTTTTCACCTCCTCTTATCTTTTAAAATAGAGATGTTGAAAGGTCTTCCAGAACTGAGGTCAGATTATGTAGGATAGTATGTGAAATCCTAGAAGGTTTTGGGTTTTGCTGATTCCCCTACATTTTGTTTGCACAACCAAAACATCAATCTGGTAAAATCAGTTGGAAAAAATTATCATTTTCTTCAATGAGGTAGTACTGCTCATCTAAATCTAGTTAAACGAAGACCAACTTTGAACTATAGGTGCTATCCTCATCATTGAAACCCTTTGAAAAAGGCAAAATGATCTTTCCCATTAAGATTTAAGATTAGCATAAGTAGATTTCAAGAAGCTAAAGGCATATGATTGACAGACGAATTACAGATTGAATAGATGAAAAGAATATTTTAAGAAGAACTGGGTGAGCTAGACAAGATAAATATTTTGCCCTCATAATTTCAACTCAATCCCCCTTTACTTGCCCTATAATTACTCATACTTTTCTACCTAGAACTTCTGTTTTGTATCTTCCAAAAAAACAGGAGAGGGTTGGGCAGTGGGCAAACCGCTAGCTTTGCTGGAGCCAATAACGGCTGGCATGGGAGGGTCATGGGGGTAATATCCTCTTCAAATTTCACTGGATTGATTCCGCCGTAGGATAAGCCTTTGATTTTTTTTGTGAAATACTCTCTATGTATTTTTTTTTTTTCTTTATGTTTTTTCCTCTTCTTTTCTCCATCTTTTTTTTTTTTTTTGGGGGGTGGGGTGGGCTGAAAATTCTTAGCTTCATTGAATATATTTTTATCACCCAATAAATATATATATATATATATATTTAAACTACTGAGTATAGACAATAAAGAAGGTTATCATGAATTATTATTATTATTTTTTTATAATAATATGACAATTACATCTCAAAGTAAATCGAATCTAATATAATTTTTACAATTTTCTGCTACTCTAGGTTAGTTGTAAGACACTTCCCACTTTGTTGGGATTCATGTAGAAATGTAACCCTAAAACGATGCAAAAGATAATGGAAAAACAAGAATAAACAATGTACACAGGTTTACGAGATTCGATAAGATTGCCTACGTCCTCGGTTAGATGAGATCTTGCACTAGTACTCCCTGGATTAAACTATGACGAAATACAAAACATCATACACCAACAGTTCAATGAGTTGGATCTTAGGTCCACAACAAAATGGATCCATGAGAATTTGTGTATGTGACAAAGGGATGAAGACAAAACACACCATCCATTTTGAACTCATTGTATTCCTAAAGAGCTTATAAGTTTCCTTTAACCTCCTTTATCATTGGAAAAATTATTAAGTAAATAAATAGAAATCCAGGATTAAAAGTGGTAAAACAAGTTGTTTTTGAAAAGGATTTACGATATGTATATCCATTCGCAATTTGGAACAAAAATTTTAGATGAAATTTTTAAAATTTTGTTAAGTCTGAAGGATGTTCCTTATGGTAAGAAATGGGTGCAATGTATGGAGAGGATATTATTTTTGCTCTTCTATCTGTTCACATAGAACATAGTTATTTCAATATAAAAATAGCTTCGTAATTACTACTGGACTGGATCGTTATACTATTATTTATTGGAGAGTTTTAATGTCTAAGAGGATCTTTTCCTCTTTAATTATATCAATAATATTCGTATTGCAATTGACAGGATGTACCAGATGTCGATGGAGATAAAGAAGGTGCCATTGTCACCTCTAGCACCAAACTTGGCAAAGAAAGAGTCAGTGAAAATTTTACTTCATTTCCATTTATATATGATAGATTATACTCGGATCCTTCTCCTCTCCGTAGAGTCCAGGGACCAGAGAGTGATCCTAGGGCTGGGAGGACTAGGTTGTGTGCCCAGGTCCTCCTAGCCCTAGGATCATTCTCTAATCCCTGGGCTGTACGGAGATAAATCTCATCCGACTATCCTTATGACCAATTAATAAGTTTATCTAATACTAATGATATTTTTATTTTATAGTATTTGGTGCAGTAATATTATTTTTAAATGTTTGAATATGCTATTTTTACTAATTAATAAACAATTAGCTTTATCACATTGATAATGGAAATACATATTATATATTACACAACAGACATTGGGTAATGTTATATTACATTTGAGATAGAGAATTTGTAAATAGAAAGTTTTTTATTGCCCCTCTTATTAGGATATTTTTTTTTATATCAATAAATTATATTAGATAATATTGGTTGTATATCAAAATCTTGTAAAAGACAATATTTTTCTTCCCCCTCTTACCCACTGTTTACGTAATAATAAATTTGCACGTGCAAATGCACATATGGTTTTTGTTTGGTGGCAGAGAGAGAGAGAGAGGTGGGTGGGAAGGGGGGGGGGTTGTAACTTGGTTACTAAAGAGATATACTTCACTCACCTTTATGCAAATGAACATAACTTAATGCATACAATGCGTAATATGTGAAACAGGCACTCTCCCTTGGCATTAACATCCTTCTGATTGCTTATGGTCTTGGAATGATAATGGGGGTTTCGTCTTCTTCATCTTTACTGTTCAAACTTATCACAGTATGTAATTTATTTCATTTTTAGAATTTATTTATTAATTAATTTTTAAGTCCACTAGTATTCGTACCATTTTTCCTAACAAACTTTATTGGATGTAGATACTAGGTCATTCTGCCATTGCTGCTGTTCTTATGCTTCATTCTAGGAGTGTTGATCTTACAGATAAATTATCTGCACAATCATTTTACATGTTCATTTGGAAGGTAATTTGCTTTGGTTTCACATAACCTTATGATGTACAACAAGGTTCAACATTTTTTTACTAATGAAACCTCAACACTAGAAGTTCCAATACTATTCTTTTTTAAATTAAAGCCATACTTCATGATCTAATTAAAAATTTTCTTAGAAGGCCATAGATTCAATTTCAAATATATCCCTTACCATTTGATCAAAGACTACTTTAAGAAATTTTATTATTTTACTTTAATTTTTTTCTCCTTTTTTTATATGGATTTTAGAGCTTTAACTCTCCTGTGACATTTAAAGAAAATCCGCAACATCTTACCTCCCCAACCCCCACCCCCATCCCATGAAGGCAGAACTTGATCCCCATACACAGTAATAACAAGCAACAACCCTTACTGTTATGCTATCTGACATCTTCATTAATCTGAATGTTTTCCTTTCTTATAGTTAGTCGTTACATTTCATTATATAGAAAAAATTCTCTCTTTGCAGTTAGTTTATGCTGAGTACCTGCTCCTTCCATTTGTACGCTGAGAAGAATATCAAGTGATGGTACAAGGTGAAGGGGTTGTTGTGTACGTCCTAAAGTCTTTATATTACTCCTTCCATTTATATGTTGAGAAGATTAACTGATAAGATTTTAATTACTAGAGTACGCTGGATTTTATTATAAAACTATGCCTACTAGCTAGCTAGCATATTTATGATATTTGTTTAAGCATATGATTGCATCTAATGTTTTTTATCTTCTTTTCGGACAAGGAATCCCTTCCACCAAACGCAGGAACATTTCTTTTGAAAACCCACATACATGTCAAATTTGAAGGCCTATCTTAAGTTTGTAATATGTTTTTCCTCATGTTTTTACTAGTACCTATCATTGATAAAACCCTACTTTTTTTAAACAACTTTTTTGGGGTGTAGAAATCAATTTATTCATTGCTATGTAAATTACTCCAACTTACAAGCACTACAACTAAAGATGTATGGGGCTACGTCTCATTCTAATGCTAACAACCCTCGAAACCCCCCCGAGGTGAAAGAAAAACTAATTTCAAGAGAAACTAAATTGATGCATAAAACTAAAGGTGTCTCCATTTCATCCAAAGCGACCCTTTTGTGAGAAGGTCAAAGAAAGGAAATCAAAATAAAATAGGAAACGAAATAGACTAGGAAATAAATATCCCAAAATCAGGCACAACACGAGAATGCTTATGGTGCTCGTCATGGGTATACTTATTTTACCCCACATCGCCTTAACAATCAGTGTCAAATTTGCACCCCTAGGGTCACACTGCCAGTAATTGTTGCCAACCATTCAACCATGCCTACTCCACTGGTTCTTCGGCTCCACCAATGGCTAATGTGTCAGATTTGCATCCATATGGGTCACGTTCAGATCGAAAATGGCTCCGGTTTGTGCATCCGGAACATTGGCATCTCTTCTATTTCTAATTTCCGTCTTCAGAGTATACTGCATGTACCTTCTATAACTCGAAAATTACTGTTTGTCTATCAATTCACTCATGACAATAATGTTGCTCTGAGTTCCACCTTTAATATTTTTTGGTGAAGGATCATTAATCGGGGAAATACCTCCTCCAGGGCCAAACTAAGGATGGTCTTTACTAGCCCGTTTTGAATAAGTTTGCTAATAAATGTTCTCCACAGACTTATTTAGGGGAACACATCTCCGTCACTCAATGTCATAATAGATTAGGGCATCCCGCCCTGAGGACTATTCGTCACATTATTCATAATTTTGGGTTACCCATTACCATAGAGAAGGACTATTCTATCTGCAGTACCTCTTAGCAGGGCAAGGGGTACAAACTTCCTTTTGATCAGTCTACTTACATTTCTACTAGTCCCTCTTGACCTGGTGTACTCCAATGTCTGGTGGTCATCTCCCATTCCCTCTACCAATGGTCATAGATACTATGTAATGTTTTTAGATGCTTATAGCAAATTTATCTGGTTGTACCCACTTGAAAGTAAGATCTGAAGTTTTGTCTATTTTTCAAAAGTTCAAACTTCTTGTTGAGAACTTGTTCGATCCCAAAATTAAAAGGTTTCAGAGTGACTGGGTGGAGAATTCCAAACTATATCTTGTTTTTTTGGAACAATGTGGAATTGTCCATCGTGTCCCATGCCCTCACACGTATGAGCAGAATGGATTTGCGGAGCAACGTCACCGACACATTGTAGAGACCGGTTTGGCTTTGCTATCTCATGCTTCTATTCCCCACCAATAATAGCATCATGCTTTCACTACGGCAGCCTTCTTGATAAACCGGTTACCCACATATGTTCTTGGGAATATTTCTCCCTTATTTCGACTACATGGTACACACTTGTCTTATGACCATCTCAAAGTTTTTGGGTGTGCTTGTTACCCACTGCTAAGGCCATTTGATCGGCACAAGTTAGACTACAGATCCAGTCTTTATATTTTCTTGGAATATAGTGCACGACACAAGGGTATATTTATTTTGATTACACATCTTGGCAGGACCATTGTATATCACTATGTTATCTTTGATGAAACTCGATTTCCATTTTGGGAAGGTGTGACTAAGGCCATTGTGAGTGCACCCGACTCCCAACCCTCCCTACTTGGGCCCCCACCCCTTATTCAATGGGTGACACCCACCCCCACTAAACCCACAGTGCAGGTGCCTCCCCCCACCCACTCAGCCCACAGTACAACCATCTTTAGTGCCTAATGCCTCCATGACATCTGCTTCTTCATCCGCCACTCACCAGGGCCCTAAATTCTTTCACTTCCCTCACTCCCCTCATTGATCTCATTGTCGACTTGCCTGCACCCTCACTAGTTGTGAATAACCCACCTTATGATCACACGCAACTGTGATGGTACTCGTCGACCTAAGGTTTTGGTTGTAGCCACCTCCCCCAATGAACAGTTTGAACCCACCTCCTTCAAGTCTCTCCCTTGACGACAAGCTATGGATCAAGAATTTACAGCCTAAATAAAAATGGAACTTGGACTTTGGTTCCCCCTACTCCTTCCACGAACATTGTTGGGTGTAAATGTGTGTTTGCATTAAATGGAAAGTAGATGGTACTCTTGACCGCTACAAGGCTCGCCTTGTGGCCAAAGGCTACAATCAGTTGGAAGGCTTAGACTATAATGAGACATTTAGTCCAGTTGTTAAGCCAACCACCATTCAGCTTATGCTCTCTTTTGGTCTCTCCAAATCATGGCTTGTATGTCTGTTTGACGTTCAAGACACCTTTCTTCATGGTGTTCTGGGTGAGGAATTTTTTATGTCTCAACCCCGAGTTTTCATGGACTCGTAGTTTTTTTTTTTTGGTGAATGAAAATATATTAAATAAAAAAAAAAAAGGAAATACAAAGAAGAGCCATAGGCTATCCAAGGGCCAAAGCCCAACCAAATGAAGAACCAAGGTGCCTGAGCCAAAGCAAGCAAGGTGCCTATTTCTAAAAGAATCTGGGCACCCGGCACACCTATAAAGGATTTTATTCCTCATCAAAGGTGATGGAATTCCATATTTGATCAATAGAACATGAAAAAGAAGTCCATCTCCTTTTATTTCTTTCCCACCAAATATGGTGAATTGCTGCACAAAAAGCCAACTTACCTACAATATCATAAGAAGTTTTGCCATTGAATTCTTTTAAGATCCACTTCCATTTTCTGTCAAAAGAAAGGATAACTCTAGGGAGGAGCCAAAATTTCCTGAAAATACCATTCCAAATGGACTTCGAAAAGGGATAGGAGAAAAAAAGATGATCCACACTTTCTATAGAGTCCAAACAAAGGTAGCAATTGGGAATGGCTATATTTCTTTGAAGAAGAAACTCCTGAGTGGGGACGGATTTAGTCATAGCCCTCCAAGCAGTAAAGGAATGCCTATGGATGGAAGAACTAAACCAAATAGATCTAAACCATGGAACAACAAGAGCTCTAGTGTACACCAGATTCCAAGTAATAGAACTGGTGGATTTATTAGTAGAGTTATCCCATTGAATAGAATCCCCACTACCCCTAGGCCTAAAGTGAATATTGGGAAGTTTCTTCCAAACCTTTATGAGAGAAAGAGAATTACCAGGGCCAGGAAGCCAATTCCCATTTCTCAAGATGGAGGAAACCTCAACAAACCTATCCGAACCAGCATCATATATAATTCTGTCACCATATTTTAAAATAAGGACACCACTAGGATGCCAATTCTCAAGCCAAAGAAATGTGTTTATGCCATCATCAATAGAAGATCGAATTTTCTCAGATACAAAATGCCTATATTTAAGAATTTTCCTCCAGGCCCAAGAAATATAAAAGGATAAGGGGCAATCCAAATCGAGTCAGACTTGAGGTATCTAGAATATACCCAATCAACCCAAATGCTCTTCTTACGAGAGGCAAAATTCCAAATAAGCTTAACAATCCCTGAAATGTTACATTCTTTAACTCTACAAAGACCAAGATCCCCTTCCCTTTTTGGAAGACATACCTTACCCCAACTAATGGGATGGAGAAAATTTACACTCTCTTGACCTTTCCAAAGGAAGGAAGCCATAAGAGACTCAATCTTTGAAGACATAGAAGCTGGAAGCCCAAATACCCCAGACCAAAAAATATAGGAGTTTTGCATATCTTATCTAATGAGCTCAAGGCGACCAGCAAAAGATAGAAGTTTACTTTTCCAAAGTTGAAGTCTCTTGCGAAGCCTATCAAGAATAGGAGAACAGTGATGAGCAACATGCTTCGAGGAAATCAAAGGCAATCCAAGATATGTGACAGGAAGGTGGCCCTCAGAAATGCCCAATGTTGCATTAATTTGTGCCTTAAGATGTACAGACACTCCTCCAAAGAAGAAGAAGAGATTTATGAGGATTGATAGGAAGCCCAGATATAGCAGAGAAGGAAGCTAAACCATCAGAAATAGCAGACACAGAAGAGAGCGAGGCTTTAGCAAAGATCATAAGGTCATCAACAAATAGAAGGTGGGTGATCTTTAAAGCCTTTCACTTAGGGATAGGCTGGATGGAATTTGCCTCAGCTTTGATCAAGAGGATTTTAGGGAGATTCTTCATGACAATAGAAAATAGCAAAGGTGATACGGGACAACCTTGCCGGATCCCCAATTTGGACCCAAAATAACCTTGAGGGGAATCATTAAGCAACACAGAGAAATATGGAGATGAAATGCAATAATGAATCCAATTAATGAATATAGGTGAGAAATCCATCCTGGAAAGAAGTTGGTCAATATAGTCTCATCTAATAGAATCAAATGCCTTATGAATATCCAGCTTAAGAAGGATAGAAGGAGGATTGTTTTTTCTATCAAAACCCCCAACACTTTCATGACATAGGTGGATATTATCAGAAATACTCCTCCCAGGGATGAATGTAGCCTGATTATGACTAGCAGAGAATCAATAACCAACTTAAGTCTATTTGCAATAATCTTTTCAATAAACTTATAACGAAGGTTAGCAAGAGAAATAGGCCGAAATGATGAAACCTGATCAGCTCCCTCAAACTTTGGGACAAGATAAATAAAAGTTTGATTGATGCTTCCAACACTAGATGGGTTAAAGAAGAAATAACAAACAGTAGATAAAAGATCATCCTTGACAATATCCCAAGCTGAAAGGGAAAACACAAAACTGAACCCATCAGGACCAAGAGCTTTATCAGATTTATGGGAATTTATGACCCCAAAAATCTCCTCATCTAAGGGAATAGTTGATAAACCCTTCTAAGGTCAAGGGGGACCTTAGTGAAAGTAAAATCATCGGGGATAGGAAAATTGGGATTAAGAGTGGATGGATTAAATTGCCTAGAGAAGTGAAAAACAAAAGCTGACTTAATCGCATCTAGATCAGAGAGCAAAGACCCATTAGGATTTCTAATGGAGTAGATAAAATTAAGACTTTGTTTAGCTCTCACCGACTTATGAAAATAAGTCGTATTGGAATCACCAAGGGTTAACCACTTGATCCTAGATTTTTGCTTAAAGAAACTCTCTTCTTGCTTAAGAAGGTCACCTAATCTAGAAGAGATAACCCTCTCCTCCAAACCAAAGGAAGAGTTTTGAGGATCAGTCTGGAGCTGAGATTGGATAGTAGAAAACAGGGATCTACAATCCTCCATAGATTGAGAAATATTACCAAATGTGTTCTTATTCCAAGCTTTCAAAACATTCTTAACAGACTTTAATTTCTGAGCAAAGATGATAAGGGGCAAGATCTATCCTTAATAGGAGAATTCCAAGCACGAGAAACAAGAGGTAGGAAATCACTATGGGAGGCCCACATATCAAAATATTTAAATAGTTTTGGACCAAAAGAAATATAAAGGGCAATAGTGATTACAACAGGACTATGGTCCAAAATACCCGGGGCCTCAATATTTGCCTTAGATGTTTGGAAAGAAGAAAGCCAGTTATCATTCACAAGAACTCGATCAAGTTTGCGAGAGATCTTCTCACTAGAGATTCTCTGATTACTCCAGGTAAATTTAAACCCAGACCATCTGAGGTCAGACTCATTAATATCATTTAAACAAGAATCAAATTTATTAACACCAATATCATAAATAGGAAGCCCCCCCAATTTTTCATGAGCCGAAAGAACGATATTAAAATCCCCAGCAATACACTAGTTATTATCCCCAACTTGCATACATATGTTTGTAATGGAAGCCCAGAGGTTACCTCTTCCAAATAGAGAATTAGAGGCATAAACCACAGTAAAGAAAAAATCCTTGTTATTCTGCAAAAAAAGATATTCTGAAATGCATATATTGATCAGAAGCAGAAATCAATGTAACTGAAACTTTACCTGTATCCCACAAACACCAAATTCGACCATTCTGATGATACTGATAATTATGATGAAAGCCCCATGCTGGAGCAATCGAAGAGCTCACACCTTGAGCATTAGAATCCTTAATTTTTGTTTCCAATAGAACACAAAAGCAAAACGATGGAACTACAAATGATTCCTAACTTCTTCCTGCTTTGAAAGATCATTCAATCCTCTGACATTCCAACAGAAAAATTTATCCATAAACCTAATGAGAGATTGAAAACAAAGGGAAAAACCAAAACAAATATGTCAGAAAATTAACCCAAAATTCATCGAGGCCCTTTTTTCTTCTTTGAAATAGGGGCATTTCCCTTATGCTCTTTTCCTTTATTGGTGGGAATTTTTCCAAAAGTGGAAGGGATGGGGGCTTTATCAATCCGATCAAGGCCATGGTCTTTGCCCAATGGGAGGAGGACAGAAGGCTCCGTTAAGTCCCCAGGGAGAGAGGAATTACGGAATCTACCAGACCTACGAGGAGGAGAAGAAGGGTGCTCTATGGACACAGGGATGACCAAAGGAGAAGAGGGATCAACTAACTAAGAAGAAGTGGGAATGGAAGAGGATGAGAGGGAAGAAGGGATATGGAAGGAGTTCAAATGGTGAGGAATAGGGTCTAGATGGGAAGGGGATGGGGCTGATATGGGAGAGAATTAGGTTCAGATGAGAGAGGGGGCGTGGGGAGAGAGAGGGGATGAGTTTGGATGAGGGTGAATAGAGGATGGAGAAGGTTGGGAATGGATAGAAAGATGGGTTACGTGGGTTTGGGTCAATTGTTGGGTGGTTGTTGGTTTATTTTGGATAAGGCTAGTGGGTAAAGTTGGTTGGTCCAAGGAAGGACTTGAGAAAGTTGGATTAACATAAGAGTTAACTTCCAAGGTATCTTCAATGCTAGACAATTGGTTCATCGAATTAAGGTCTAAAAAGGTTTGTTCCATCTGCAAGCTGGAAGGGTGGGAAGGCCTCAAATCATGGTCAATAACGTTGAGGTTTGAATGGAAAAAGGCTAGGATCATAGGGTTGGTTACTAGGATTTGAATTCAAACTCTTAACAGATAAGGAATCGGCATCACCAATCCTTAAAATTGAGGGATCAAGCTCAGCCAATAATGTAAATGCGTATTGGGTTTGCCAAAAGAGGGTGAGATTGAATTTCAGAATGGGATTGTTTGGTGGATAAGCAGGAGCTGATTCCGCGGTCTGCTGCCGAGTACTCAATGGGTGATTTTTCTTCGGCAAAACATGATTTCCGGCCACTGCAATGGGCTGCTTCACCTAATTCCGGCCAATAATCTTATCCGATGGAAAAAGCGAGGAAGATTGGATACATTCAACATCGTGATTTTCATAATTATATTGCCCCGAAGAAGAGCGAGACGTGGTATCTTCATCAATTGAGGTCTCATCATTCTCAACGTTAGAGACATGAATTGGAGCTTCTTTTGGAATCGTACATTCATTATCAAGGTGACCGAAACAATGGCAATGCAAGCATCTAGGCGGCAACCATTCAAACTTCACATTTTGTTCAAAGATCTCTCCATTTTCAAAAAGAACAGAGATTGAGGAGTCAAAACTAAACTCAACAGATACATCCACCAAGATTCTCGCATATGAGAGCCGATCTCTTGTCTTTTTTCTAACATCGGAATAAAGGGGCGTTCCAATGAGGCTACCAAGAATACTCTAACCCTCATCAGTCCATAGGTGAAAAGGTAGTTTTGGAAAGGTAACCCAAAGAGGCAATGTATGGAGAATGTTTGGTTGCATTTTCACATTCGGTCCCCATGGCTGAATGATAATTGACTTGCGAAAAACAAATCACGGAATATGAAAACGCCGTTGTCTATGGTTGAAAACATGTCTTCTTTAGATTTAAACGTGAATATGAAGACGCCGTTGTCCATCATATGAAACTTAACATCGTGACAATGCTTCCATTGGCGTGAAAGAGAGGTCTTCACATCCATATACGGTGGTCGTTTGCCAAGGAAGAATCCAACCGCAGATGTAGCCCAACTAGCAGACTCGGAATTAATGGCGGCAGAAGGTAAAAAAGCGATAGGTTTCCCTTCCAACAAGGTAGGTGGGACGAACTTAAGCTTTAACCCTTCTTCCTTAAAAGATGAACCAGTTAATAACCCAATCCAAGGGCAGTCTGGGTTATCATTCAAAGCATTGCTATTACCAGTAGAACAGGTGAGAGGGGGTGAAGTGTGCAAGGTTGGGAGTGGGGAGTTAATGGCTGGTAAAATAGATGGAACCAAACTTGGTGGCTGT
>NC_056557.1:26963527-27007644 GCF_013358625.1 Macadamia integrifolia | reverse complement strand
CAGTACGATTGGCCCTCTTGAATATACCACCGAGGTTGCCGACTGTCCTAATGACCCACCGGGCGTTATGTCTAACCGCCACAGTGACCCGACAACCGCGACCACTGCTTCCCCCCAAATGGTAACCCAACACCTTAACCCCTGTTGGGAAGGGTCGTAGCACGGGATGGTGAAAATCCTAAACCGCATGCTCCTATATGACAATAGTACGATTGCATAGTACCACCGCGTCCCATACCACGGGCCACCAATGCACTCATTTCCAAGCCGACTACTGTATCTAGTCTATTAATGCATCATGCACAATGATGTCAACATTCAATCCCATAAGCATCTCATCACTTGGCATTTAGAAAGTAAACATAGCACACATGCATAACAATGTGAGGATGACTAATCTACATAGCATATTCATGATTGCATGACTATACTAGATACAATTAAATGAATGCCAAACAACGCCTTGAAACAAGGGCAAATATCCTCTCCCCACTTACCTGTAGTGTATAAGGATTCCCGTTCGGTACGGGTGAGATCCGATGAGAGACACGTAGGATTTGGTGAACCTAACATGATTGGGCGGGGTTAGTACTTCACCATTTTGGAATCAAAATTAACACGGTCCAATGATACGATCATGTTTAGAACGTTAAAAGAAGGTCGCACGTCCGATTTGGGTCCAATCGGAGGTAAAAATCACATTCAGGGCCTCTCAGGTGGGTCAGACAGCCCACCTGTCTGGCCCATCGGTCTAGACCGGCGGGCAGGTTGGCCCGTCGATTGGCCCACAGGTTGGCCCACCGATCTGGCCCGCCGGTTGGGCCAGGGTGCCTGTTAAGACCGGCGGGCAGGGTAGCCCACCGGTTAGCCCACCAGTCTGGCCCGTCGATTGTGCCCGAGGGCCTTGCCCTCTCAGGCGGGTGCCCACAGGTGAGCCAGATGGCCCACCGGTCTTGGCCACCGGTCTTGGCGGGAAAACTGCTGTTTCTTCCCAACTTCCCCCATTCTTTGGGGATTCAAATGGAGCTTTTCCCAACCCATTCTTCACACTTTCAATTTCTTATAGGATGGTTCTAACCTAGATCTAGGTTAGATTCAAGTGATGGGAAGCCATCTTACCTTCTTTGCTCAAGAACACCTTCAAACCCTCAAAATCACTTCAAACCCACAATGCTTCCCCAACCTTGTCAATACCTCTTCAAATCCTTCAAGATCAACACATAAATCATCTATTAAACCTTAGATTCATCATATCAAAGGGGATTTACAAGATCTCAAGAAACCCTACTCGTATCAAGGGTTTTACTTGGGTATGGTGAATGTTTAAGGAACCCAACTTTGCTTACCTCTAAATGTAGATCTACTATTGAAGATCACTCTTCCGGCGCCGAAATGGGAAGATCAAGCTTCGGCGTCGCTAAAATCCTTCTCTTCTTCCTCTTCCTTCTCTTCCCTTCTTCTTCCCTTTCTTTTCTCTCTCCTCTTTACTATCCTCACCAACGTACGAGTGTCATAAATGAAAAGAAAAGAAAATCATAAATGCTATATATATACTTCTTAAATAACTAAATAGTTCACATGGATGGGTCACTCAGGTGGGTGGGTGCGCCCACCTGTCTGCCCACCTGAGGGCCAAAACTTGGGATTTTGACAGAGTTCGGGCCTCGGCGCGAACCCCACCCCTGGCATACGATGTAATATACGTATATACCTTAATATACGGCTACATACCTGCTTCATCCGTACATGGCCTTATGATAGATGCATGTACACGGCTTGGGTATTCCCGTCTCTTCTGGCACTGGCTCGGACTTGTCGGGTCAGCCGGTGTTTAAGGTCACCCTTGCCATCATAGTCTATAAGGAACCCGCTCTAACTCTCTTCGGTTCGGGTCCTGCATAGTTAAACCGGGTCAACCGTGAAATCAGATCGGGTTTAAGAAGTAGGGTATTACAAAATATGTGCTTGATCTGTTAGCTAAAGTCAAGATGGCTGATTGCAAGGGCGTTTCTACTCCTATTGCTACCAATACCAAGTTATCTCTTCTAGGAACTCTCATGGATATTCCTACCTTATATCATAGTAATGTTGGAGCCATGCAATATGCTACTCTTACACGTCTAGACATTCAATACGTTATCAATAAAGTTTGTTAGTTCATGCATTACCCTACTACTGATCATTAGGCAGCTATGAAATGCATTCTTCGATATCTCAAAGACACATCTTCACATGGCCTTCTGTTTGAATGGCAATCACAAATGCATCTCTCTACCTCCTCCATTGCCGATGGGCTGGCTACCCTGTTGACTGTAAGTCCACTGGCATATTTTCTATTTTTTATGGCACTAATCTGATATCATGAAGCTCTCACAAGCAAGCCACAATTGCACGCTCTAGCACCGAGGTTGAATAGCGAGCTATCGCTAATACTACCGTTGAAGTTACGTGGCTCCAATCTCTTCTCAAAGCGCTACATATATTCCTCCCACATGCTCCTACATTGTGATGTGATAGTGTGGGGGGCACATATCTAACTGCCAACCCAGTTTTTCAAGCCCGTACGAAACACATTAAAATAAACTGTCACTTTGTTCGAGACATGGTCGCAAAAGGAACTCTCGATGTATGCTTCATCACTACCAAAGATCAAGTGGCTGATATTATTACTAAGCCAATGCCACGACTCTGCTTTGATATGTTGAAGGCGAACCTCAAGGTGGCTTCCTCCCCCTTGAGTTTGCGGGGGTGTATGAGAGAAAATCACTCGCCAAACTTTTGATAATGCCAAGAATCAACCAACTTTGGATAATGCCAAGAATCAACGTGGTGTTCCCATATTAGCTAGAGCCACAATTGGTAGGCAATCTTCACAATATGATTATTAAGGATGAGTGTATCGGTGATAAGGTTACAAGTGATAAAGCTACACCCAACCATTCAATAAAATGGAGAGAATATTCCTCCATTATCTCACCCAAATCATTGTTAAATACTTTGTGTCTCAAGGTTCTTAGAAAATAGTGGAAAACCATCTTCAATCGTGGACGTAGTTTTGAGAACATAACCACGCTAATTGCTTGTCTTATTTTACTATTCTTCTTCCTTAACGCAGTTGTGCTTCCTGTAGCTAGTTGGCCTGCATCCATGGCTGCAGCTCTGCGGCACAACTTGCCAGCCATGATCATTTTTTTTAATCTGTGCATGGAGATAACTAAAATAAAGCAAAATATTTTAATCTTGGCATTTCTATTACCAGCCATGTGTACAAAAACACTTTCAACCAAGGTGAACATTGGCCTGAGGGTCCACTTTGATACTAAATATAAAACTGTAAATAAACAAGCAACATGGAATTTCTACAGTCCAAACCATAAGCGGAAGAAACAGTTGGAGCTACCAATGTCGCTTGAACATCACAGTCCTACCATCCTCATTGATCAATCTTGCCGAAAATTGGTGGATGCTTGAGCACATTTTGAGTCTCTAATCTCGTTTTTCCCACTTTTCTATCAAAACCATCTATCGTGAAGCTAATCAGCCAGTTGATCTTTCGGCTAAGTTGCTCCCTAACCTTGGTACGAGTGTGTTTTCCATGGAAGATCTACCTTCAGATTTTGTTCGATGTGTTTACAAAGATCCCGTCAAATGTACGTACCATCACTATAGATAGTGTAGCTTGGGTTCTAGGTTGCTTTTGTCTCCTCCCCCCCCCCCTCTTGTAATGTTCTATTATTTATTATTTCTTAACATATAATCTTCTTTCTCCTCTTCCCCAAAAAGAAAAAAAGAAAAAAAAAAAAAAAAAATCTTACTATCACTCGCACACAAAGTGAATTTAATAAGGTTGCATGTCCATAGGATTCTCCAACCCTTCATTTAACTCAAACAAAAATACCCCATAATCCATAAGACTATGTTTGATAACCACGAAAAGAAAAGAAAATAATACAAAAGATATAATAAGATAAAAATCATGATTATACAATGTTTCTTAAGCGTATAAGTTTGGCCTTGACGGCCTGAGCCCATCCCTAGCCCACTTGTTCCCAAACAAGGCTCGACCCGAAAATTCTGGCCCTGAAGGTTGGCCTGACCCTAAAAATTTTGGCTTGAGTCAAGGTCAAGGCGGGTAGGGTTGATGTCTTTGGCCAGCCTGGCCCGCCCTAAGCCCAACCTTGACTTTGGCCTTGGTTTGGCCTTGATCCCAACCCTAATTATCATGGTTACTTAGCTTAGTTTAATTGCATGTTAGTTTTTTCTTTTTTCTCTTTTTGCGTAAGATTGCATGTTAGTTTAGATTTATTTAAGGGTAATTTACAATGCCACCCCCTAGAGAATGTCAGTATTATAGGAACACCCCCGCTCTTTCACCAAATTAGACTCAGACCCCCTTGCCACCAATCAGTGTTAAGTGATGCTACAAAATGACACTTTAGTCCTTATAAGTAAAACACCCTTATCTTCTCAAGATCTTCACTCCTTTCATGGAGATTCCCTCAGTGTCCTCGTATCCTTCATGCTGGATAGGCAATGGTTCTGGCCTGGCCACTGCTACGGTGGCCGTGGAGAGAGCTGGTTTCCTAGCTATGTCTAACCATATGTTGCACTTGAAGAAACTACCACCATCACTTCTACCACTACCACTACCACTACCACTACCACTACCACTACCCTTCTCTGATTCGTTGCTCTTCCCCAATGCCTTGGCTACCAAATCACTTGCATTCCCTTTGCATGTTTTATTGCTATCAGCGGTTCTATCCTCTACAGCTATACCGCCCCAATCTACAGTTCACCCGTGCTACCGGAGCTGACAATCATTTCCATTGGTATATTCCTTGCCTCAATTGGAAGCCTCCCCTGCCTCCATCTCCAAAAATGCCTAGCCCTAACTGTGACTGCTTCGAGTTGTCGAATACATTCTCCAATGTTTCCTAATTCAGCCGATAGAGGCCCTAATTCTGGGTCTAAATCGGGTTATAGCAGAGCAGAAGGGTCCAGATTTAAATGAAGATCCATCATGTCATCCCTTGCTTCAAGCATCAAGAGAGAAAAGAATATAAAATCAAACCCTAAGCTATGTTGTTGGAGATCGCAGCAGTAATGCTTCCTCTCCTCCAAATCAATTACAAGGTGATTTGTGGATAAAAGCAATAATCCTTTTATCCACAAATCTATGTTTCTATTCCTCTATCAACAAGATTACCAAAGGATTGCAATAACTTGGTCAGGCCTCGTCGAAGAAGAACCTAAATTACAGGTTTCGTTCATGTCAAGTTTCACGCAAGAAGAAAGTGAGAAATAAATCACACACGCAAATAATTCAATTCAACGCTCTTTAAATAAAAAAAAAAAAAAAAAAAAAAAAAGAGAAAAGACACTTTCTCTCACCAATTTCAACAATTTCTGATAGAAATGATAAAAGGAAAGATACACAGAGCCGATGCCAAAACCCAACCACTTCGAAGACGATCAGACTCAAGTCCCGGTGGAAACTTGACGCGGAATTTTAATCAGGAAAGTTTCAATGTTCCTTCGTTTGAGGCCTACCAAAAGAAAGAAAAGCTTCCCCAGAGAGGATACAGGAAGAAAGAGAAAAAGACGAAGCCACCAACTTCGAAAAGGAACCACCTCAGATCAAGTCTCCGCAAAACCCTGATGAAGGCTTTTTAAGCAGATTGAAACCTATCATCTCCCCCACTAAATTTCCTTCAACAAGAGTACCACCTGCCATGGCCGGCCAGCAAGGTCTCTCTTACCTGTAGTTGCTGGAGGGGGTTCGCAGCCACCGTAGATGCCGTCACCGGAAGGGAGAGTGAGTTAGGTTTGTTTCTTCAATCGATTTGGGGACTAAAACTAATGAGGGTAATTTCGGTACTCCATTATTTTTAAAGTTAAATCGGTATTTAGAAAAAAATGAATTGTTAATGTAAGCATTCTTGGTATATTCTGTAACACTGACGGGCGGCAGGGGGTCTGAGTCTAATTTGGTGAAAGGGAGGGGGTGTTCCGATAATACTGCCATTCTCCAGGGGTGGCGTTGTAAATTACCCTTTATTTAATTAGTTTCCCCATTTTTTTTTAATTTACTTTTTTTTTATTTGCTTAATTGAGTATATAGGCTCAACCATTTAATTAATAAGGATTGGGGTTATAAAACATTGAAACCCTAATCCTCTCTCTCTATTCTCATCTTTTCCTCTCCCTATATCCAACTCCATAGTTGTTGTTGCACTGGCCATCTTCTTCTTCTCTCTTCCTTCTCCAACCTTCCCTTTGGTCAAGATCAACCTCTTAACCATGGCTAGATCTCCTCTTCTCCAACCCTTCTTCTTCTTTTATTCTTACCTGAAGCCATATCTCTCCACTTTCCCATCGCTCTTCCTTCCCCGATAAGAGATTGGCCCAGGGACCACCATTGCAAGGGTTTCAGGAAACGATCGGATATGTAGAGTCGTGAGTTTCTTTTGAGGAATCTATTAATTATCTCTTGAATCAAGCATTTAGAATCTTTGAAGCAGCAGTGAGGTGTTCGACTCCATGTCCCTGAGAGCTAAGATATCAAAATGGGTAAGAGGGAAATTTGAAGATGATACCATTTGCAACAACTTCGTCTATTTCCTTGTACTTCAATCGTCACCCCTGCTACTAGCATGAGTTCCGATCATTACAACTGCAAAATCCTGACGTGGCAGAGTCAATTCGTGCGTAGAAGAGAAACGTGGGCTCACCGTAACGTTTAAGGAGTCCGTTACCCATAAGCAGCATGGCACCAACACATGACGGCAGCTAAAGGTGTGCGCGTAAAAGGATATTGCCATGGGACAGGTATCATGAGCACATTGGGCCCAGCTGAGCCAAAAGAGGACAATCAACCAATCACCCAACAACAATGCAACTCTTTTATTCCTTTGCTTATCATTTTTTAGAATCAGATTTAGAACTCTGTTTTATCTCAAATTTCCTTAACATCGTCCATACATTGGACTCTAGTGTTTTACGTTTGAAACTCCTTTGGAAGAATATACTATTGCTTTATTCCTTTTGTCCATTGGTGGTTTTGGTTTCAAAGTCCCTGGAGAGATCAGGGCAAGAGGAGAACCCAAGTCGTTTGATCGAAGTCAGATTTACAAGTAAATCCGATTAGGTAGGATTTTGGCATGCCCACGCAATCTCAAGTACTGTCAATTGACCATATTGCCCTAGGGAAGAATTCCGTGCCAACAATAGCTGAGCAATCCATGGTTGTTGCATCATATCCGATTTTTTGCTTCTATTTAGCTCATTGTGTAGCCCTTGTTTGGAATTGCCTTCGTCAAAAGTTTGGTCGCTTGGCTATGCTCCAATAAGCTTCTCCAACCTTAGACCTGCAACTGCCATGAGAGTTGCCTCACAAGTCACAACTCATTTCGATACCTAGACCTACCCCCAATAGGAATTTCTAGCAACTCCCTTCCCCTTCTCCATTGTCAGGGCCAACAAGGGTAAGCCAAACCGGATCAGGGCTCAAGGTCAAGGTTGGATTTTTCAGACCCTAGTCAGGGTTTAGGACGTGTCTAGGCCTAGCTAATGGGACTCAAGTTGTGCTAGGGTTTTAAGAAGCCCTGCCTAACCTTGCCTTATTGCAGCCCTAGTCTATCTCTCTCTTCAAATTTTTTTTTTCTTGGCTACCAAACATAGCCTACTTCCTCCTATTCAGGAAGTTTATTATTGCATGATCACATCCTTGATTGCCACTTGTCACAGAATCATGATGTGGTATCACCACCTACCTTAATCTATTTCAGTCCCTATGCAATGAAATTGATGGAGATTGGATCCACCGCATATACGATCACTTGATTGTACATGTGAAGATTCAACATCTGTCCTATTTTCTGTCATTACAAGGGTGACGAGGAGTATATAAGGAAGAAAAAAGGCAGGTGATGGATCCACCATATGTATGATCAGGTAATCATACGAGCGGATTCATTCTGAAAATGATGTAATTGACATTGATGATGTCTTCCAAATCAACAACTGCTTCTACCAAAAAAAAATCAACAACTGCCGATGGATCACAATTGATGAACTGTGGTGTGTAAAAACAAAAAAAAATCCCACCTTTATCAGGATGTCTCTTATTGAGCCTCCTGACTGTTGTATCAGATCAGTATCAGCCTTGTACGATCCCCTTCCCGTGTTGCCGTGACACCATAAGAAACATCGAATGCCACATCAATGGGAACAGATGAGTGTAATATATAGAGAGAAAAGAGCAGCAAATGGAAATATTTATTTATTTTCTACTCATTTGTAGATTTTCAAACGAAAGGAATTCTTTGATTCGCCATCCCGAGTGTTACTTACGGGTTATTGATCCATGATTCAGCCACCTTTTGGAAAGCAGTCATAGAAGAGCCACCACACTCCGTCCACGCAGTCATGGCCTCTTCCTTCATCTTCCTACTCCGTTCTCTAAGCACACTCCCTTCTTCCGATTCCATCAACTCTGTCACCCTTTTCTCAACCTCTGCAGCACTCACTAACCCATCTTCTGATACATCCATTGGCATTGCCAACTTCATCTCTTCCACCAAAAATACCTTGTTCAATCTCTGCTCAGCATACAGAGGCCACGCCACCATAGGCACCCCTGCAATCACCGCTTCCAATACCGAGTTCCATCCACAATGAGTCACGAACCCACCAACCGACTTATGACTCAGCACTTCAACTTGTGGTGCCCATGATTTAACCACAAGACCCCTCTCCTTGTTCCTATCCAAGAAGCCTTGCGGTAACAGGGCATCCAAATCTGGGTCTTTAATTTCCACAGAGGAGTGTTTGCTATTGTCCTCAGAGACCGGCTTCCGCACAACCCACAAGAACCTCTGCCCACTCTTCTCCAACCCAATAGCGATCTCCCTAACCTGCGCTGTCGAAAACACACCTCGGCTTCCAAAACTCAAGAACACGACGCTTTGACTCGGTTGTCCATCAAGCCATGACATGCACTGATTTACAGCTTCACCCTCATGCTTACGGGTGGCTATCAATGGTCCAATGCAGTAAACAGGTGGGGTTGGAGCATCTGGTACGCAGAGCCCATCAGTGATGGCTTTGATCGATGTAGACTCAAGACACTCAAAGGTGTTCACCATAATTCCCTTTGATCTGCGTAGGTTTAAACCAATCTCTAAGATGTCATTATAGACCTGATCCTCTCGATCCTGCACCGGGTCTGGCATGTATGAGGCTGGAATTGGGGGGAAACCTGGACAGTGGAGATGGTTGGTGGGTACATCCTTGAAGCTCTTGGTGGTTTGTTTGTGAAAGATTGGGAGATAGAGAAGGAAGGAGAGCATGACAGCACCGCCAACGATGAAGTAGTAAGTGGGGATGCCCAGATCTGATGCCACGCTGAGGGCTGGGGTAGAGAAGAAATCTATGATAAAGGCTCGAACCTTGGAGATCTTTGAGATAGTTTCAAAAGCATTGCGGAGATTTGAATTGTTGAGATGAATGAATTCTGTATGGATCGATGCGCGGTATTGATTTGGAGAAGGTTTGATGGAAAGGGAGGGGAGGTGGTGGAAGGTAATGGAAGAGGTGGTTTCCGAGACATGGCGAAGGAAGGCGGTGACATCGGGGGTGAGGATAGGTCCCTCTGCGATGATGACAGTGACGGAGAAGCGGTAGTGGTAGTGGTAGTGGCGGAGAATGAGTTTGCCGAGCTCCACCATTGATACGATGTGGCCCATTGCCATTATTGGGTATAACACAATACTGCCTTCCATTTTTCTTCCTCGGCTCCTTCTCTACTTCCTCTGGTGTGACCCGGACGCAGAGGATATATGTGGGCACTGGCCAGTGCCCAATACATCACTGCATTCGTCAAATCTTTTGTTATTGCTTTACTATAATTTGTCAGCTATTTTTTATGGTTGATTTCCTTTTCAAAGTGATACCAATAAAATTAAAGATTTCCTTTCCTAATTTAATTTTTATGGTAAATGACACTTGGAATACTCGAGGTTTGGAAAAATTATACATAGGATACCTAATGTTTGGAATCTAATCATTTGGAGCACGAGTTCGGATTAGGTCCTCGAGAATCATTTTTGTATGATGTCTAATTCACACTTGGAATCCATTCAGTGTCTTTCTTTTTTTACAATAAGCTGAGATATTGAGTGATGATTGAGGTTCCTTATATTTTTACAATCCCAATTTTACCCTTATGATATCACCTTTTTTTTCCTCTCCCTTCGGTCATCTCGGCTCCTTAGATAGAAACAGTTCAGATCCAACACCGCTTCAGGTGGTTTCTCATTCTCATACTTCAGTTCTTCCATTGCCGAAGCATAGGAGATGGGATTGTGGTGTGTTAGAGCAAACACCAAGAAATTTGATAAATAAACCAAGACAAATCGCACAACAAAGTGATTTAACGAGTTTCACACACCAAGGTAGTGTGCTACGTCCTTGGGCGAAGAAGAAGATGTTTCATTATGCAGAAGAGAGATTACACCCAAGCAATAGTGAGAAAACTTGTCCTGAAACCCTAGCTCAAAAAATCCCCAAAATACAATGACGTTCTCAATAAGACAACAGTAAATTATATACTCCAAGTCACGGGTCGACCCATCAGGTTACGGTCAATCAGGTCGAACCATACCGCCCCCGCACCCCATATGAGATCAGTGATGGGCTCTGGGCCTGGGCCTATCCCCCTCACTTCCATCACAGTTCTTAGAAAATTTTCCATTCGGGTTGCCACCAAAATATGTCGGAGTGAATCAATTTTCAAAATGTATGAAAAATTCGAGACAAACTTAACATGGTGGACAACTGGACATGATGAAGAATATGGGGGCAGCGTTTAGCAAAGAAGGGAGTGTGAGTTTCTGGTTAAAGATGGATTTCGGGATTTTTTTTTTTTCTTCTTTTTTTGGGTAGGGAGGTTGTTAGGTATAGGAGTGGAATGGGGTTTGCGTGGTGTAGGACACAGGCGACCGGGATGTAGGCGACGGCGAAGATTTCAAGTTGGACAATAGAGTTGTGATATGGGGTCGCAGGAACTAGGGTCTAAGTGATGATGGGGTTGGGTGATGCAAAGATGCAAGTAAAAAAAATAAAAATAAAAATAGGAATGTTATATTATGTTCTTTGTAGGAGACCACACCATGTAGAGAGAGGAAGATATATGTGGTTGTTGGAATCGCTGAGCGGGGTTGAAGGGAAGGGTGGGACGGACCAAGGGTGGTGGAGGGTTGGGCCAGGGTACAAAAACGGGTGGAACTGGGTGGTTGAGAGTGAGAACGGGAGAGGAAGTGGTGGTGGTGGTGGTGGTCGTGGTGGCGGCGTAAAATTATCAATAAGGGCATAACTGAAAATATAAAAATAGGTAACCTCAAATATAATTTTACAAACGTTGGGTAGCTTACATGCAATTTCACCAATGTTGACTACCTCAAATATAATTTCACAAATGTTAGGTACCTTACGTTGGATTTCACTAAATGTTGGTGCCTAACGTTTCTCAGGCAGGTGCTACGGTTGGTTTTTGGCTAAAAATGTAGAATTCAACTGGAGCTGAAACATTGGAGTTGTAACATTAATGTTAGGAAATCTTTCCACTATCAGTAAAATATTTTGTTACCATACATATTAGATAACACATATTCATTTACTCTTTATTATAGGATTCTAATTGTATTTTTGGAGTTTCTAAGTGTATATATGTTTTCCTAAAATAGCAGTGGAGAGTCATCTCTTGTGTATAGCACTACCGCATGTAAAATTATTCAAGGATTATAAGGAAATCAAATATAGTTGTTCTAGTATGGTACTATTGTGCCAAGAAATCATCCTATGCTTCCGGCAGGACCTATACAGATGAAAAAATACAAAATAGTGAGAATCGGGATGATCCGGCAAGGGTTTCTCCGATGCCCAAGTTAGTTCTCTCTGTAAACAGTAATTTCAGAGAGATCTCCTTCCTTATAAGGAAGATTTGGAGTCCTTATAGATGTCCTTTCCTGATTAGGATAAGTCCAATTCTTGAATTCGGATTTGCTTCATTCCACTAAATCAACGTGGCACAGTATCATTGGTGAGTACTTTTTTACACAACAGGTATCAAAGTGCTAGAAGCTCCACCTAGCATCCCTTGGTCCCCTCTCTCCGCCGTCGCAACTCCACCAAGTTCAGCAGTTGCCTCTCTCTCTCATGTCCTATTGTCTCTCTCTTGGCCTCTACTGCTGCCGCAGCACTGCATCTGCCCTCCTACCGCTACTGTCTCACTACTTCCGCTGGACTTCCATCTCCCTTTTATCTACCATGACTACATCCTTTCCCCCTTCATCACCGCTCAGCCATCTTCATTCCACATGGAATCCCATGAATCAAGCCCCACCTCCCTCACCACCACTAATCTCGCCTCATCTTTATTATCAAGTCCATCACTATCTTTCTATTAAATTTAACCCTAAAAATTTTCTACTTTGAAAAACCCAACTTGTCCCCTTCCTTCATGGCCAAATTTATTTGGCTATCTTAATGGTTCTGTATGTTTCCCAACAAATGCACTGGTGGCCCTTCTCTGGCATCAAATGGATGCCACATTCATGAGCCTCCTCATCACCTCCCTCATAGAGGAAGTTCTTCCATTGTTCATTGGCAAGACTACTAGTAAGGCCATCTGATACGCTCACAAGTGATTTTGCCTCTACCTCTACCATTCATGTACTATCTTTACATCATGTTCTCCAAAACTTGATTCATGAAACAGCTGAATCATTGCTCACTTTTTGCAATGGGAAAAATCTATTTCAAATTAGCTCACTGTGGCTATTTGTGAGCTTCATGGAGTCTAGAAGCCTCAAGTTAAAAAATAAATCAACTAGTCATTATAGCTGATAAATTAATGAGTAAGAGACCGCTCCGTGGCCGTGTAGTCCTTAATCAGCATGGGACAATGAAAGTGCATGCTGGAACATTAATGTTGTTAAGTTTGTCTCGAATTCTTGACTCGTTTTGAAGATTGACCCGATCCGACATATTTTGGTGGCGACCCGAATGGGAATTTTTCTGAGATCTGTGATGGAAGCAGAGGGTGCGGGGGCGTAGCCCCCGTGGTATGGTTCGACCCGATCGACCGCGACCCGATGGGTCGACCCACGATTTTGGAGTATATATAATGTACTGTTGCTTGTTGAGAAAGTCATTGTATTCCAGGGTTTTCACGCAGCTAGGGTTTCAGGACGAGTTTTTCCTCGCCACTGCTAGGGCGTAATTTCTTTTCTGCATAGTGAATCATCTTCTTCTTCGCCCGAGGACGTAGCACACCCCTGGTGTGTGAACCTCGTTAAATCCCTGTCGTACGGATCTATTGTCTCTTTATTATTCGTGTTTCTTGGTGTTTGATCTAACAAATGTAGATGAAATTCTTGATTTTATCAGGTGGAGATGATGATTTTGTATGCTTTTGTATCTGGATTCTCCGCCAGTACCAGCACTACTTCTCCATCACAATCGTCGTCAGAGAGGGACCTCATGACACCCCTGATGTCACCACCTTCCTCCGCCACATCTCGGAAACCACCCATTCCATTACCATCCACCACCTCCCCTCCCTGTCTATCAAACTTTCTTCATAACCCAAATCTCCACCACGTTCTCCAAACCATCTCCAAGACCTCCACAATTCGAGCCTTTATCGATCATAGATGTCTTCTCTGCCCCAGCCCTAGATGTCGCATCCAATCTTGGCATCTCCACTTACTACTTTCTCACCAGCGGCTCTGTCATACTCTCTTTCATTCTCTATCTCCCAGTCATTCACAATCAAACCATCAAGAGCTTCAAAGACATACCCACCACCCATTTCCACTTCCCAGGCTTTCCCTCAGTGCCAGCCTCATATTTACCCTAACTGGTTCAGAATCGAGAGGACCAGCTCTACCATGACATCTTAGAGATTGGTTTAAACCTTCAAATTCCACTTGCACTAGCTAGCAAGTTATTTCGTAATCCTTCAAATTCCACTTGCACTTTTCCCTTTGGAGGTTGGGTGCATCTAAGAATGGTTGCTTCAATGTCAAATCCACCTACCACCTTGGCGAGCCTGCACGTCAGGTTTGGCTTCATGATCAAGAAGATTTGGTGGAACAAAAAATCCCTATTGACTTAACATTTCACAAATGTGGTATCAAGATTTAGATTCCTACAGATATATATCTTGTTAAGCCGCCCTTTCTTACAATTAGTATGGTTTGGTTGTTCTTTATCACATAGGGTTAGAATTTCAGCCAACAGATATTTTCAGTCATGGATTCAAAGGTAGAACCAGTTTGAGTGCAGTGACAAGAAAGACCGGATCAGGTTCATATATGAGATTCGTACGCCCTTGGTCCAGGCAATTGGATCCACTTTCTCTCTGTATTTAATTGATTCCAATTGTCCGAACTAGGGGCATAGAAGAACAGTCTCGTATGTGAACCTGGTCTGGATTCGTGATAAGAAGGGTTGACGGGAGAGTGTGGGTTTATCTGGTTTGTGCTATATATATTTATAGGGGTGTGAAATGATATGACCTTTCGGAGCAAGAGTTGGACCCCTTCTAATGTTATAGAGGCTACTCAAAAGGCTTATCGTTAATATCCAAGCTTAAGGGTTTTCTCTAACCAGTGATCATAGTAACGTCAACACCAACTCAAACATTGCTTCAATATTGATGCATCCTGAAGTAGTGAATTAGTGATACACAATAAGGGGGGTTTAGGAATAGTGATCTAAGACCCTTTGGGGGTCCATGTACTTTTGCAAAATATGAGCCAACGGAATTTGATAGTACTATTCTTCTGGTTGAGGCAATGGTGGTTAGAAGTGTAAGGAGTCTCCCAGATTGTGTGGATCTTCTAAATGGAGATAGATTGCAAAGAGTCGGCTTCATACATTGTTGGAACATCTCCCAATATTTCATTATCTGTATAGTCTGTGATTGAGGACATTTTACATTTGGCTACTTATTTTCTTGCATATAAGTTCCAGTTGGTTTCTAGGGATACTGACAAGCTAGTTGATTTCCTAACCAAGAAGGCATTGTCAATGGCATGTACAACAAGATGATCTAATTTCGCTTCATGATTGATGGAGTCTTGTACTTTGTTAGTTGTATGCTTGTCTCATTCATCTAAATAAATTGGATTTAAAATATATATGTGTGTGTGTGTGTGTGTGTTAATTCGGACTTTCTACTTCTTTGGCCACCTAGGTTTTAAAACTCAGGATTGGTCTCAACCATCCAGATCGATACCGATCAGGGTCTGGCTGGATCGAATGAACTTTTCTTTTTCTTTTTTTTTTTCTTTCTAGATTGTAATTTTTTATCATTTTACCTTATACCTTACTAGTGAAACTATGTGTCTGTGCATGAGATGTGAACGTATGGGTAAAGTAAGAAAAAAACATAAGAATTCCTCATTTAAGTACTTTAAACATAATATTTCAATCGCAATGTACTTATTCTAGATGTAGTTTCTCAAAATGATAGGTACACCATACCCCAGATGTAATTCACCCAATATCACAAAATATGATTAGATTTAAACTTCAAATAAAGGAGAAAGTACTTAGTCTTGCAAGGTCTTACAAATATCTGTTTTGCTTCCCTTGCTCGCTAATTCTCATCAATTGCCAATGTTACCTAGAGAGAGAGAATGGGTTCATTAGAGAAAGAAATACTAGAAGTCTAGAGTTCAATTGAGTGAATGAGCTAATGGGGAGGGACCAGTCTCCTAGATGGAAACTCTTTTTCAGGAAAAAAAAAATGCTGACAAAAAATGTTAATAAGATGGACAAAGTTTTCCTTCACCAGTTGTTAAATGATGGGACAGTCCAGATGTGACCCCAATCGCTTCCCACCTCTCTTCCCCCTATATGAGGTCGTGACGAATTCTCATTCACCGTGGCCTTAGGAAAACTCGATCCTTTGAAATGGTGTGTTGGAATCCAACATTATATGTCTTTGTGTTGAAATCGCTAATGAACGCAGTGTTCATTTGGGCACTGCAGACTAGAGGGTGCACCTAGTGAGAATTTTTGGCTCTAGTATATTCTTCTGGATAATCCATGCTTGTTAGCCTTCCACTAGAGGAAGAAAAGATGCAAAGAAAGAGGAGAAAACGAGGAAGATCCAGATCTATATGGTCGGTTACCGGAAGGTTTGTTGGATTAATTGGACCACGGACAGGTAGCACAGATCCAAGGGTTGGGAGTCCTTGGATGCACAGCCCAAGGCTGTGTCATGCAAAAGAGGATTCTGGTCCCCCTACCAAACTTCTTTTTCTAATTCCACCAGGATCGATAGCAAACTCACTCCTCCCTTTCTCCCCTATTATTTTAAAATGCTCAAATTACCTCTTACAACCAGTCTCTCTGGTTCTATATACCCCTCAAAACCCATGTCCCTGCTCTATATCTCTCTCCCTTGCCCTCGTCTCTCCTCTTAAATCTCCACCCCACCATCACCTAGCCTACCATGTCAAAGAATTAAGAGAATAGAAACAATTAATGCAACAAAATAAAGTTTGGATCAAACTTGTTCTATTCCATAGCTTGGAAATTCCAAGTTGGGCTGGTTAGGAAATCGACATAAATGACCTGCACCGATTCTGATTGGAATCCATTGGTGCAATCGATGGCCGAAAAATTTTGGTAATTGATGGTTAGGTCCGAATCCGGAGAGATTTGAGTTCCAAACAAGTCTAAGAAGTGTTAATGCTAGAGTTCTCCTCCATGGTGAAAACATGGTTTACCTATTCAAAGAGCCTTACGTTTTTCATTTCTCGATGTAGATAAAATTTGAACGAGATTAGATCCGTTGCTTGTATGATCACTTGGTCATATGGGTAAGCATTCAACAGCTGCCCCTTTTGCTTTCCAATATAACACTCTTCACCCATAATGACGAAAAGTGAGACAGATGCTGGATGCTCACCTATATAACCACCATATGACCAAGTGATCGTATGGCAGTGGATCCATTCATAATTTGAACTATGACAGTGTTGCTGGAAAACTAGTGATTGTTGGTGATGTGTTGAGCAATGATGAATTTGGTCAAAGCTGAAGAAGTTGCAGCAGTTGTTGCGTGCATTCTCTCAATCAACAATGGCATTCATACTAAATGCATGGTTTCTTCAAATTGTTTGTTGTTCACGTCGCATTGGAGTTGCTTTGTTGCTTTTAAATCCTTGTTTCTCCAGTACTTCTCTATCGAGTGTGGATCAGGTTTTTCCTTTTATGGATTCTATTGTGTGGATCATTTTTTTATGAAAACCATGCTCATACGAGAACCTGATCCCCTCTTTTCTTTATTTCATTGGATAAAGTTTCAAATTTCAGGTGAGGGTGGACAAATCTTTTAACCTTAAAATAAGGAAGCTTACTCCACTTCCACATATGAAATCCTTTTTTTTCTGGTACAAGTAATCCAAGTTTCTTATTTTTTATAATAATCTATTTTAATCATATTAATATTGTGTTTTAGTATCGTGAAAAGTTAATTGAATTGATGAGGAAAATAATAATCCCTATCTCGAATATTTTATAAACCTATTGATGCGGTAAAATTTGACCGGACGATCTTCCCTGCAGTTCCTGGTGCTCCATCCTACCTGCACAGAAGAGAGGACAGGGGAGAGTCGAGCTGACCCAACGGGGGACTCTTCGATGCCTAAGTCAGACCTTTCCACAGCAGATGCTCAAGAGAGCTTTTCCAGTAAAAGAGTGATTGATCGATCCCCTATGATGGAGGCTTACCTTGGTATTTATAGGTTGCTGATGGAGAGAGAAGGAGGGGCATTTGTGGAGAGTCCAGTTTAGGCGTAGAGTCCTTGAGGGGAGTGGCACTGTGATTCTGGGAATATTCTGGGTTCCAAGGCATATTTTAGGAATATTCTCCATTGATCTCGGAGGTGCAAGTCGTGAGAGGGGTGGACGCCTCTAATGACGTGTAGTAGATAGGGTCCTACCCTCATGATCATGGATCATATCCCTTGAATGTTGGAGTGCATGTGTGCACATTTTTGGGTGCATTACTTGACTGTGCCGAGTCGAGGTGACTGGTAGCACCACCTAATGGAGGGTCGAGGTGGCAGCACGGCCTGATGGAGGGCCAAGGTGGAAGCACGACCTGATGAAGGGCACATGTGGCAGCATGGCCTGATGGAGGTTCGAGGTGGGAGCATGGCCTAATGGAGGGCCGAGGTGGTAGCATAGGCTGTTGGAGGGTCGATGTAGCAGCACGACCTGATGGAGGGCCGAGGTGACAGCACGGACTGATGGAGGGCCAAGGTGGAAGCACAGATTGATGGAGGGCCGAGGTGACAGTATGGACTAATGGAGGGTTGAGGCGACAGCACTTCCTAATGGAGGGCCGAGGTGGAAGCACGGCCTGATGGAGGGCCGAGGTGGCAGCAAGGCCTGATGGAGGGCCGAGGTGGCAGCACGGCCTGATGGAGGGCCAAGGTAGTGGGTCAGTCCTATTCAGCTTTTCATACACGCTTCAGTCGTGCTAAGGAAGGGGATATATTTTGCTTCATCACCAGCCCCCCTCCAGCAGTTCGAATTGATCTGCTAGAGCATTTAATTTGATGCGAAATGCACTGCTTCACTTGATTAGTCGAGGCTACTCAACAGTTCAAGGACGTGGTTGTCGCTTGTTCAAAGGCGAAGGAGGCAAAGAACCTTCATGGGGAGCCGCACAAGATCACAGGCCAACTAGAGATTGAGAAGAAAATGGCCCGATCTGCGGAGGTCCATGCCAATGATGTCGGGTTGATAACTGGAGAGCTAGAATAGGAGGTTGCTAAGCAGCTCAATGCCAACAACAACCTGATGAAGGAGAATGATGCACTCTAAGATGAGTTATCCAAGACTCAGGGTGCTCACAAGGAGGAGGAGCTCGTAGCTAGGGTTGGTGAGCTAGAAAGGCAACATTGGGCTGAGCTAGAGGCCAATGAGGTGGCTGAACCCCTAGGCCTATCAGAAGTGATTGGTTGACGTTAACATTGCTTCGTTTCAATTCGGCATGGACGATGTCATCTGGTTCATGCTAAGTAAGATGCTAGGCTACAATCTGATGGACTATGAGTAGCACGTTCCCGCCCCTACTACTTTGATGTAGCTCGGTGGCTTGATCAACGTTGGTGAAGAGGTGATCCGACTCGAAAGATATCCAAGTGAAAAGCTAGGCCTGTGGATTAGCCCCCCGAGATTAGCCTTGTATATATATATATATTTATGTAGATGTCTCCTTCAAGAGTGATGTACTTTGAGGGCCTTTTCCCCTTTTTTTGATGAATGGAAAGTTTGTTTTGATGTCATCTCTCAGTATTCATGTGCTTCTTTCTTTATTTTCTTGTACTTTGAGCCGGCTCGAAATGAATAACTTTTGGAAGAATAAGGACCATTACAGTTGTCTGAGTGTGGCTCCGTTCCTTATCTGAGCTCGGAATTGAGCTTCCATGTCTAGCTTATGAGCTCTTGAGGTGCCAAACCTAGGGCTAGCCATAGGGGTGCCGAGCTGGGCCTCGATCTTTTGATGTGCCTTACGTTAAGGTCTTTTGTGGTGCCGAGCCGTGTTTGGGCTTACATACCTTAATGCATAAGGTCTTAAAGTGCCAATCCGGGGCTTGGGCTTACATGAATTAATGCGTAAGGTCTTGAAGTGTTGAGCCGTGCTTTGGCTTGTATGCCTTAATGCGTAAGGGCTTGAGGTGCCGAGCTATGCTTGGGCTTGCATGCCTTAGTGCATAAGGGCTTGAGGTGTCGAGCCATGCTCAGTCTGCATGCCTTAATGCATGTCGAGCTGGCCTCGGGCTTACATACCTTAGTGCATAAGGGCTTGAGGTGCCGAGCCGGGGCTCGGGCTTGCATGCCTTAATACGTAAGGGCTTAAGGTGCCGAGCTGGGGCTCAAGCTTACATGCCTTAGTGCATAGGGGCTTAAGGTGCCGAGCTGGGGCTCAGGCTTGCATGCCTTAGTGTGCAAGGGCTTAAAGTGTCGAGCTGGGGCTCGGGCTTGCATGCCTTAGTGTGTAAGGGCTTGAGGTGTCGAGCTGGGCTTAGGCTTGCATGCCTTAGTGCGTAAGGGCTTGAGGTGTCGAGCCAGGGCTCGTGCTTGCATACCTTAGTGCGTAAGGGCTAATGTGCTGAGCCGGGGCTCGGGCTTACGTGCCTTAATAAGGGCTTGAGGTGCCGAGCCGGGGTTCGGGCTTGCATGCCTTAATGAGTAAGGCCTTGAGGTGCCGAGCCGGGGCTCGGGCTTATATGCCTTAATGCGTAAGGGCTTGAGGTGCCGAGCCGGGGTTCGAGCTTGCATGCCTTAATGAGTAAGGCCTTGAGGTGCCGAGCTAGGGCTCGGGCTTACATGCCTTAATGTGTAAGGGCTTGATATGCCGAGTCGAGGCTCGGGCTTGCGTGCCTTAATAAGGGCTTGAAGTGCCAAGCCAGGGCTGAGTAAGGGCTTGAGGTGCGGTGCTGGGGCTCGGGTTTGCATGTCTTAATGCATAAGGGCTTGAGTTGCCAAAGTAGGGTCTGGTCTTGATAGTGCCGAGCTTGAGCAAGGTCTTAGATGCTGCCGAGCTTGTACCTAGGTCTTAGATGATGCCGAGCTGTAGCTCGGTCTTAGATGCTGCCGAGTTGTAGCCTGTCTTTATGCCTTAATTGTTAAGGTCTTTGTTTCCTTAGAAAAGCCAGATATTTGGGAGAAGCTTCATAGTAAATTGATGTGTGGTATGCACATGGGACAAATACATTGCTTCGAAATAGAATCTAATTCGCTCTGTGAATAAAATTAAATAACTGAGATATGGAAGCTAAGGTGCTGACAATATAAAATCTATAAGACTAACACCCAATCGATGGAATTTCAATGTAATCTACTGATAAAACTGTCTACTAGCCTCAGTGATTGGGACAGTAAGCAGCTGTTCTACTGGCTCGGCTTGGGTCAGGAGGCTTTCATCTCGACAATCAACAATTTCTACCATACATGCTAGGCCCGAGCATAGTTTCTTGACATATTTTATGAAGTTTGCATAGCATTCCCAGGATTCCTTCTGGCTGGACTTACATTCACCAACTCCATTGCTGGCGGGGAATTTGACATTCATGTGCTTAGTGGACACAATCGCCTCAAGGCCATTGAGACCAGGTTGGCCATGGATTGTGTTGTAGGGTAAGGCGATCTTAGCAACCATAAAAGAAACCATGGTAGTGGTTGTCTGAGCTCCTACTCCTTCCAACTCTAATGGTGTGCCTGAAAATATGTACAAGGGTCCTTGAGCTGGTTTTAGGGTCTTAGTGCCAAGCCCTAGTTTTGTGAAGGCTCCGTAAGACATGAGGTCAATGGAGGCTCTTGTGTCCACTAAGACCCTGTGGAAGGGGTGGTTTGCCACCACTAATTGAACTATGACAGCGTCGTTATGAGGCCAGTTTAACTCTTCCAGATCTCTATCATAGAAAATAATGAATGGATCCGTTCTGAGGGCTTTAACAGGTTGTTCCGTGATGCATACGAACCGTGTGTGTGCTTTGGCTTTTCTGACTGATTCCACCGTGGGTCCACCCATGATTGTTAGAATGGCTGGACCCACTGGCTGGTTATCATATGCGACAGCTCGATCAGCGACTGGTTCCTTCAGTGGCTCAGTCTTATCTCAGCTCGGGCTTGCATCATCTCTCCTCGGCTCGGGCCTGTTCCCTCTATATTTCTGCTTCAAATACTTGTTAAGGTATCCAGCCCTGATGAGCTCATCAAGGCTGCCTTTTCAGAGAATTGCAGTCTTCAATGTTATGCCCATGCTCTCGGTGGTATCAGCAGTACCGGTTGGGGTTCCTCTCCTCTGGTTTAGCCGTCATTGGCCTGGGCTAGTGAAAATACTTCTGATCCTGGATCTCTAAGAGCAGGTTTGTTCAGGAACGATCAAGTTCATAATGCTCGGGTTCATCAGTGTCAAGCAGCCGATCTGATCTATTCTTTTTCGGCTCACAGGAATCGTCCCTAGGCCTCAGTGTCCTTTTCTTCTCCTTCTCTGACTGATCACCCCTGTCAGCTATCCCTCTGGCGGCTAGGACTTTCTCCATGTTGGCGTATTGATTACAACGTCTTAACAGCTCGAGAATTGTTTCTGGTAAGTCAAGGGCAGAGACTGGACCACATCAGGGGATTATCCCATTGCACAACGTGCTATACACCACTCCCTCCGGTAGGTATTTTACCTCCAGTTTCACCTTGGTGAATCGGGCAAGGAACTCTCTTATAGTCTCTCTCTCCCCCTGCCTCATGTTCATCACATTTTGTGTAGTTTGCTTATGCTTCATACTTGCTTGGAAACGTGTGAGGAATGCTCTTGTCAACTCTTCATAGCTACAGATGGACCGTGGTCGCAAGTTCAACATCCACACCAACGCTGCTCCTTTTAATGAGGCTGCAGAGGCTCATTAGAGAACGACGTCTAACCTACCATGAACCTTCATGGTCGAGCTGTAATACAGCAGATGATCATAGGGATCTGTAGTGTCGTCATATCCATTGAAGACGGGTATCACAAAATTTGAGGGCAGCTCGATGTCTATCAGTTCATCAGATAGTGCATTATAGGCCAGAGTTACAGTTATGTCGGCCGGGTGCCTTTGCCTCTGCATTCCTTCTACTCGTTTAGCGAGGCACTAGATACGGCTCTTCAGGTCATCCCTTCTCACCTCAACTCGGTGATCTAGGGATCATCGTGCCCTTTCACCTCTTCTGGGGCTTCTTCCTCAGCCTTGGTGACCATCAGGTTGATCCTGACCTTGCCGTGGTGCGCCTCTAGTCGGCTTGGTGGGCGAGTCTGGACCCCCATGGGGTTGATCTCGTCGAGCTATCCTCTGAGAATTTTCTTGTTCATCTCTATGCGGACACATGCCTCTAGTGAGTCTTTGAGGCGACTGTTGGCGTCTTCCTACCCGGGGTGGGGATCTATAGGCATCATGTGTCTCTGGGCTCCAGTGACGAGTGGAATGACGAGCTCTCCCATTCTGGGCTGGAACGGGACCTTGCTTGTGCCCCTCGGTAGGAGAGCAGGGTGGTATCGAGTGAACAGTACATGATGTTCTGGCTGACCCCCTCCTTGTTGTTGATTGAGGGGTGACACTGTTGTCAGGAGATTCATCGTTGAGTTGTCTGCCCGGAACTTGCTTAAGCGGCTGAGCTGAACTAGTCCATGGTACTGGAAGTGCCAAGCTGAACTGACGTATGAAGTCTTGCACCAGTGCGTTTGACGCTAACACTTGCAGCTACAGGCTCTGCATCTGCTCTTCCATGTTTGGGTGAGTTATCTGGGATGATGGGACATAGCGAGATAGATGAGGGTTCTGCTCGCGCTGATCCCCCTCTCACTGGGCAACTTGCACATCAGGCCTGGTTTGCTGGGGTCCTTATGGAGGGATCTCTGCTGGGACATTCTCTTGCTCTGCCATTGGTGGTGAATGGGGATGTCCAAGTGGTAACTCGTGGGTGGATCTTACTCGTGTTGTCGTAGAAGAAACAACCTTCTCACTCCTTAATTGCATTGGTCCAAGGTGACTTTTTGTAACTGTTCCCACGGACGATGCCAATCTGATGCAGAAAAAATTGACTGGATGATCTTCCCTGTAGTTCCTGGCGCTTTGGCCGACCTCCACAGAAGAGATGACAGGGGAGAGCTAGGCTGACCCGACGGGGGACTCTCCGATTCCTAAGTTAGATCTTTCCACAGCCAATGCTCAAGACAGTTTTTCCAATAAAAGGAGTGATTGATTGATCCCCTATGATAAAGGCTTACATTGGTATTTATAGGCATAGAGTCCTTGAGGGGAGTGGCACTGTGATTCTGGGAATACTCTGGGTTCTATGGCATATTCTGGGAATATTCTCCATTGATCTCGGAGGTGTAAGTTGTGAGAGGGGTGGATGCCTCTGATGACATGTAGTGGATAGAGTCCTGCCCCCATGATCAGGGATCACGTCTCTTGAATGTAGGAGTGGATGTGTGCACGTCTCCTGGTGCATTACTTGACTGTGTCGAGCCGAGGTGATAGGTTGGTCGAGCCAAGGTGACTGGTAGCACGGCCTGATGGAGGGCCGAGGTGGCAGCATGGCCTGATGGAGGACCGAGGTGGCAGCACGACCTGATGGAGGGCCGAGGTGGCAACACGGCCTGATGGAGGGCCGAGGTGGAAGCATAGCCTGATGAAGGGCCGAGGTGGTAGCACGACCTAATGGAGGGCCGAGGTGAGAGCACGACCTGTTGGAGGGCCGAGGTAGCACCACGACCTGTTGGAGGGCCGAGGTAGCACCACGACCTGTTGGAGGGCTGCGGTGGGAGCACGGCCTGATGGAGGGCCGAGGTGGCAACACAAACTAATGGAGGGCCAAGGTGGAAGCACAGACTGATGGAGGGCCTAGGTGGCAGCATGGACTGATGGAGGGCCGAGGCGGTAGTATGGCCTGATGGAGGGCTGAGGTGGAAGTACGGCCTGATGGAGGGCTGAGGTGGCAGCAAGGCCTGATGGAGGGCCGAGGTGGCAGCACGGCCTGATGGAGGGCCGAGGTGGCAGCACGGCCTGATGGAGGGCTGAGGAGTGGGGTCAGTCCTATTCAGGTTTGCATACACGCTTCAGCCGTGCTGAGGAAGGGGACATATTTTGCCTCATCAATAGGTAACATTAAAAAAAAAAAAAAAAAGGCTTAGATTTAAACCTTAAATAAAGGAGAAAGTACTCAGGCTTGCAAGATTACAATTCTCAGTTTTTCCGCCACTACTCACTAATCCTCATCAATCACCAAAGTTACCTACACAGAGAGAATAGGTTCACCAAAGAACGAAGAGTAGAATTCTAGATTTGATCTAATTAAGATGAATGAGGTAATGGGTAGGACGATTTTCAATGAGGGCACTACAGAGTTTAGGAGTGACAAATGTATGCAGCCTCACCTCCTACTTTGCAGAAGAGATTATTTCCAAGGTTTGAACCTCTGACGGACATGTATATTACAATAGTGCAGCCTAACCATTGTGATTTTCAATGAGGACATGGATTGGTTCTAGATGTAACTATTTTTACTCTCGGTTAGGTACAGTTTTATAATTGTGTTGAAATTGTTGACTAAAACAGTTTAATAGTTCTGTTACTAGAAAGCTACTTGGACTGAACCAATGACAAGAGTCTTGTGGTCAAGTCATGGGCATTTCAAGTGGCAGTGTTGAGTTGGGAATCGATGGGTGGGTTAGTGACTCATTGTGGGTGGAACTCTGTGTCAAAAGTGGTACGTGCAAGAGTGCACATGGTGACGTGGCCTCTTTATGCTGAGGAGAAGTTGAATATATAAGGTCGTTTTAGTGGATGAGATGAGGTTGGCATTGCCAATGGAGGAATCAAAAGATGGGTTGGTTAGTTTATACTAGGGGTGCAAGTTTGGTCCTGACGGCTCGAATCCATCCTTGGCCCGCCTTGATCCCGAACAAGTATTGACCCAAAATTTTTGGCCTTGAGGGTCGGCCCAACCCTGAAATTTTTGACCCTGAGTCAGGGTCAGGGCGGGTAAGAGTTGATATCTTTGGCCCACCCAGCTCGATCTCAACCCGGCCCTGATTTTTTTACCCTAACTTTTGGCCTTGATTTTGGCCTAACCCGGGGCCTAGTTTTTGCCCCTGATGTAATACTTTGGATTTTTTGTTTACTTATGATGTTCTCCTCTTTGTTTAACATGACAAGGGTTTTGAGATCTTCAGATTGTTTGCCTTATTAAGAAGATCTCTTTACTTATCATGACAAATAATTAAAGTTTTTTGGATTATTTGCTTTCTTAGGATGATCCCCTCTTTGTTTATCATACTAGTTGGAGTTTTTTGTACTGTTTGAATGTTTCCTTTAAGATGTTTTTCTCATAACAAATAATTTGTGACTTTTCTTTTTTTAATAATTTCCTCTTTATTATGAATATATTTTATTTTTTAGTTATTTCATATTTTACAGGGTCAAGATCAGGGTATATCCAACCCTTGATGGCAAACTAGAGTCAGTCAGGGTCAAGGTTAGGGTCATCCTGGCCTAACCTTGAAAAATCAGGGTCAATCAGGGCGGGTAAGGGTTGGGTTGAACCCTGAAGGGTTAGGCCTGGGTTGAAGTTTTACGGCCCTGAGTCATGGTCAGAGCGGGTTTGGGTCCAATTAAGGGGACTCAGAGTTGGGCTAGGGTTTTAAAAAGCCTGGCCCTACCCGACCCTGTTGCACCCCTAATTTATACCATATTGATCCCATACACATAAAACACAGAACCCCCACCACAAGGGAAGGTACTGAACTCTTCACATTAAGTCTACAACCCTTTTGTTCCCAAACACTTACTTATGTTTATCCGAAGAATTAACTTAGGCATCAAAAAGTCCCTGATTAGGATTCGTTCCAACCAATTCTCTTCTGTCCCTTTCTTTTGACTCTCTGTGCAAGTCGGTCAATCGAATTTCTACGGAAACATATTGTATTTTGAAAAATCATTTTTTTTTTTTTTTTTGTGGTGGGGGGGCGGGTGGGGGTGGGTGTGGGGGGAAGGAATAACTATCCATCCTTTGTATTCGCCTATATTTATTTTAAGTTCTCTATGCCAAATTTCTTTTCTAATGCTCCCAGAAAAGAAAACTCCCCGCTCCCTTTCCATATCCCTCCCAACCGGTCTCCCTGCTCAGTAACTCTCACCCCCTTACTCACCCCCTCTCCTCCCCTCTACATCTTCTCCAAGCCACCATCACCCCCCAACCTTGCCTTGGCAAAGAATTGGGAGAGAAGAAACAGTGTGACTTAATAAAGTTTGGATCTAACTTCTACAATTAGAAACGTGTTCTATTCGATAGCTTGGAAATCTAACCCATGGTTGAAATACCCAGTTGGGCTTGTTAGGCGATTTGTATAATTGACTTGCACCAATTCTGATTGGAATCCATGGTGCAATTGATGGCCAAAAATTTGTAGTAATCGGTGGTCAAGTTAGAAGTTCTAACCACCTATAAATGGTACTTATAGATGATAATGGAAAGATGACGGATAGATTTGAAATCCCTATTTTCTTCTCTTATGAGAAGAGAAGTTCGACTCCCTCCTAATCAACCAACTAAGCTTTCAAAATCTCTCTTCATCTATCATTTCCTCTATCCTTCAAAATAGGTAATCTTGGACAAACCATGCACGTATCATTTTTTAAAATGGTAAGACGGTGAGGTGCAGTAAGCATCCAACCCTGGAATGCATTGCCAGACCCTTCAAGCCGTTGAATACTCACTGAACCTCACCGCTTGCTGCCACTTGGATTCTCTTATTGTTTTTCCTAATTCTTTTCTGACCCATTTCAATCCATTCATTAATTTCATTAGGATCTCAAAACTCGAAAAACAAATACTTGCTATTTCATTAGAGGAATTATCACTCCCCTCCCATATACTAAGTCGTAATATCATGTTCCCCCAAGGTACTTTGAAAAATACCACTCTCTGCCCTTAATTTGAAAAATTCTATCAACCATTCCATTTGTGGCTAACAGTGTTAAAGAGGCAATTAAAAAGACAATATTATACTATAGTCATCTTCAACATAAAAAATCTCCAAATCAATCTCAGCCCTACAATTCAATGCTTCAAACAAATCCTCTCTCAGCCTTACGATCATGGCCTAGGGTTTTGAGGAAGCATAGGGCGGTGGCGCAGAGATTATTTCGGAGAAATTAGATATAGAAATTTGCAAATTCTGACCACCACCAGCACCACCGAAGTTGTTCACCCATCGGTAGGGAACCGGTGCTTGAGGCAAAACTTTCAGTGGCAAATTCTGTAGGTATTGGTTTTGGAGAACGTTAGTTTCTCCTTGCATTGTTTTACAGAGCACTTGGGTTTCCTTCTTTGATGGGTCGCAATGGCAAGAGGTCTCTCCAACGCCACCTTCTCGTCTTCCTCGTTGCTACCCATCATCTCTATCGATACGAAATAGATTTCGCAAACCACTACTTTCCTGCTATTATGATCAGATTTTGGGTAGTAGTAGGACTTGACAGATCTATGCTCCAAACAGAATACATGTATACAATACATCCCCAACCCCCAATTTAACACAAGATTTTAAATGAAAATTTCAATGAATCAATTTATTGAGTTCTTATATTCCTGGGTTCGAAATTGAATCACCTTTCGAAATCCGTCGCATTTGAATAGGAGGAAATCAAGTTAATGGCAATCTACGTGTTGACAGTGTTTTCCCACATCTGGAAACGCTTTCGCTCTTCAAGCCATGATGATGATAATGTTAGGTGTATTATAGCTTTCTCTAGAAGTAATTTCTCGCTCAATACGTCTGTATCGCTGGTTGGGTTGATTAATTGACGAATGCAGAAGATATACGAATGAGAAGTTGAGATCCCTTGAGAAGAAAAGTAATGATGATAAGATTTTCCTCCGTGTCACAGCTCTCATACAGGAAGACACTTGCATTTGATGGCAAATCACCGGTTCTTAATTTCTTGATTGCATTTGAAGGCAAATCACCATGGAAATGTTGAAGGATGAAAATTTTGGAAATGAATGCTTGAATTTGGCTTAATGTGTTTGCACATTCTTTTTTTTTTTTTTTTTTTTTTATTGAATTTTGAATTTTGAATTTTCTCATCCTAAACATCTCAAAAAGTTCTACAAATTTTCCTTTAGTTTCTTAGTCTCTTTTCTCAAATCTATTAAAGGTTTGTTGAGAGAGAGAAAAAGTCTCTAGTGATCCATCAGAATTTTTTTATTTGGTACCGTTTCCGTCTACAAAAAGAAAGGTCTTTGTAAATCCACTATTAGTCGAAGATGCGTCTCCAGCGAATTGCAGATGACCGCTGGAGAATGCTTAAACTAAGAAGATGAATAAAGGGCAATCCTGGAATCTCACATCATATAAAAGTAGTTTGGGGATTATAAAGAATAAGGTAATGCTGATGTCATCACTTAACAATTCTTTCTGCTAGCAGATAAGAATGAAATGGTTGATAGAATCTTTCAAATTGGAAGGAGGGAAATGATATTTTTGAAAGTACTTACCTAGGGGCCAAAAATTTGTAGTAATCCGTGGTTAAGTTGGAAGTTCTAACCAACAATAAATGGTATTTAAAAATGATAATGGAAAGATGCGGGATAGATTGGAAATCCCTATTTTCTTCTCTTATGAGAAGAGAAAAGAAGTTCGACTCCCTCCTGATCACCCAATTAAGCTTCCAAAATCTCTCTTCATCTATCGTTTCTTCATGTGGGCACTGTAAGTGATGAGACGCGGAGTCCTCGTGGGTCACATTTTCTCCAGCCATCTTTGCCGAAAATCTTCTCCCATTCCCACTGCTCCTCATCTTGTTCCTACCTATGCTCGGAAAAAAATCCCCTGTTTTTCTCATCCCTAATTTTCCTTGTTTTGCTACCTGCAGAACACGACACGTGGACAACTTTAAGACCAACGCACCGGATGTAATAATACTCACCCAATCTTGAGCTTTCATCACCCAATCTTCCTCATACTTGCTATTTGTGCTTTCCATTTTCCTTTTGATCCATGGACTTCCTTGTGACTCTTCCCCTTCGTTGACGAAATGTCTCACTGCTGTCCTCCTCTCATAAATCGCTCCTTTCGCCACTTTGTTTCCCTTTATTGGCTCCATGCACACACTTGATCTCATTATCTAATGTTCGTCAGGGGTTTATTTCATGGATTGGTCGGTTTCTCTTCTGCACCACTCCCTGAGGCGGCGATTTACCCTCTGCGCCCGTCGTCATGGCATTCTACCGATTCCAATGTTCTACGAGAATCACTCCTTCGATTACTATTGGATCTTTCAGGATTTTCTTTTACCTTATCCCCTCCGCAATAAGTACGTTCCAGCGCCCCTTAAGACTTGCATTGACTCGTTCTGCATGGCTTGGCAAGTGAGTCTCTTCTCCCTTCTTTATAAGTCGCGTTCTGGTGTGAGGTCTGCAACCCCTTCTTTCAGCCCTGTTGTAGTCCTGTTCATTGTGATCGTACCTGTGCTGAAGCCGTGCGACGCTTTCCTCTCCCAACAGAACCCCTTTTCCTTCACTATGACTTCCTGCCATGGTACTTCTATGGAGGATAATCTTACTTCTCAAGCTTTTGTCGAGCGACTTGTTGCCGAATTCTATTCAAAACTTGATTTACCCAACCTACAAGTCCCTCCAGTTGAAGCCTCTGAAAGTTCCTTACTTAACGCCCGGCTTAGCCTCCAGTATGCTATTGTCGGTTGTGTTCTCGATAAGGTTCACCTCTCTGTTTTGGAACTCCAAGCCATGTTTAACAGATCTGGTCATTCTCGCATTGTGAAAGGTTTTGATATCCACCCTGTTGATAACATTTCGGCCGATTGTGCACCTCCAACGTTCACGTCGAAACATAAAAGCGAAATTTTACATATGGCTTATCTTCTTGGTGTTGACATCCCTCTCACCTTAGCTAACACACAAAAAGTGATGAATGATATCATTCGAAGCACCTCAGCATCTCTGAACCCTCACATGGCTCCTGCTCGGCACGGTTATAGCTTGGCGCCACTATTCATGTCGGGTCCTAGACCAGCTCCCCCCTTTCCGAGCAATCGGATTTTTATCAAGGAGTTATCCTCTTCTGACGTGGGTTCCAAATCTGCTCCAACGAAGGATCATTCTAAGAGTACAGGGACTCTTGCAAAGCCGGTGCCAGTTATTCCAGTGATGGATTCCAAAGGGAAAGCGCCAGCTTTTTCTCCTTCCAAGTGCAAATTCAAAGAAGGCCCTTTCTTCAAACCATTGCCAAAGCTGAGCAATCTGTTGCTGATGAAACGTGTTGCTGACTCTGCGGTTGATGCTTCCCTCACTTTGAAATTGTTCGAGGAAGGAGGAGAGACTTCGAAACGTCCAAGAGTCTGTTCGGAGAATCCCTAATCTATGGACATGATTATTGATTCTGAGGCTGTCGAAGCTAGCCGGATTCAGCTTCAGGAGGAACCACGACAATCCTAAGTCTCAACTGTCGAGGGCTTGGTCCACCGTCGACTCGACGGGAAATCCGTCTTTTGGTTAATCAGTTTAGACCTCAGTTATGCTTTCTTTCTGAAACAAAGATGTCTAGTCCTGGGATTCAGTACTTATGTAAATCTCTAGCCTTTGATAACTATGTATGTATTCCTACATGGGAAAATAATCTTCTGTTTTTCTCATCCCTGTTTTTCCTTGTTTTGCTACCTGCAGAACGCGACACGTGGACAACTTTAAGACCAACACACCGGATGTAATAATCCTCACCCAATCTTGACCGTTGGTCTCCTTATTGTCCACGTGTCGCATTCTACAGGTAGCAAAACAAGGAAAAACATGGATGGGAAAAACAGAGGATTTTGATCCTCTTGCATGTAGGAAAGCAGGTGGTCTTTTGTTGTTGCGGGGTAGCAGTGTTTGTGTGTCTGTGCTTTGGTAGAGCACCTGGATTCTACATACCTCGGTGCATCTCGGAAAATAATCCTCTATTTTTCTCATCCCTGTTTTTCATTGTTTTGCTACCTGCAGAACGCGACACGTGGACAACTTTAAGACCAACGCACCAGATGTAATAATCCTCACCCAATCTTGACTGTTGGTCTCGTTATTGTCCATATGTCACGTTTTGCAGGTAGCAAAACAAGGAAAAACATGGATGGGAAAAACAGAGGATTTTGATCCGTGCATCTCCGGGCTGGACGGCTTCCCTGGACTCTTCTACCACAAATGCTGGCCTATTATTGGTGCTACTGTAATAGATATTGTCCACAACTTCTTCCTCACCAGGGTTTTTTCCATCAAGTTGACTCACACTTTGATCACCTTAATTCCTAAGGTGGATCACGCTTCTTCTATTGCAGAATATCGATCGATAAGTCTGTGCAATTTTGTCTACAAGGTGATTTCTCGTATCATTGTAAACAAGCTTCGTCCATTGTTGACTAGGATCATCTCCTTCAATTAGAATGGTTTCATTAAGGGGCAGCGTATACATGATAATATTCTCATTTGCAATGAATTGATTCAGAAAATCAGCTCTATTAGGCTTGGACATAACGGGCTCTTTTTTCTTAAGATTGACATGCTAAAAGCATATAACCGGGTGGAATGGACCTTCCTCCGTTCGGTATTCCCGGCTTATGGTTTTGATGAAGGTTGGGTACGACGTATTATGTTTTGTGTGATGAAAACCCATCTCAGCATTCTTTTCAATGGAAGCCCACTACCTTTTTTCACACCTTCTCGAGGGCTTCGTCAAGGGGATCCCCTCTCCTCGTACCTTTTTGTCCTCTGTGCCAAAGTCCTCTCGACAACATTAGCAATTGGGATGCAGTCGCGAGGGATTAAGGGTATCCAGCTTAGTCGGGGCCAGAAGTGCATATCTCACTTGGCATTTGCGGACGGATCTCATTATCTTTGGTGATGCTTCCATGAACAAAGCCCGAGCTCTCTCTATGGTTCTAGCACAATATTGCTCTTTCTCAGGTCAATCGATCAATCTCTCCAAGACCAGAGTGTAGTTCAGCCCCAATGTTCATTCTTCTATTAAAAGGCAACTTAGAGAATATTTCCAGATTTCTCCCACATCTTCAATCGAGAAGTACTTGGGCACTCCAGTATTTAGTGGTAAACTGACCAAAACCCATTGTGTGGATCTTTTAGATCGGGTTTCCCAGAAGCTTAAAAATTGAAAAACTCAGTTTCTGTCACTAGCAGAGAAGGTGGTACTTATTCAGTCCTCTCTGTCAGTGATGCCACAATATGTTATGTCTTGTTTTCGGACTCTGGCGTCAACAACTCAGGCCCTGGATTTCTCCTGCCGAGACTTTTATTGGTCCAACGGTGCCACTCGCCAAGTACCTCTTGTTGCCTGGACTTCAATTTGTAGTGGAAAGGAATTGGGAGGGCTCAACATCAAAAAAGTTGATGCTATGAACCTAGCATTGCTCTCCAAAATACGTTGGGAGCTTCTTAACCCTCCACCCAACTCTCTGTGGCATCGATCATGAAGTGGAAATATTTCCCGCAAACCTCCTTTTTTCATGCCCGATGCCTTTCAACAGCCTCTTGGGGATGGAAGTCAATTTGCAACACCCGGGATATTCTTCGTAAGGGAGCCTTTCATGTCTCAGGAGATAGCCGTTCAATAAACCCCTGGACCAACTTTTGGATTACAAACCACCCACCTGCAGCCGCTTCTTTTCCTATCCACTCTTCCGCTCCCATTATAGGACACCATACCATCGACCCAATGAATAGATCTTGGAGCCAAGAACTCATTTTCCAATGGTGGCCACACAACACCGGGGATATTCTTCCCTACTCCAGATAAAATTGTGCGGTCCTTAACCTCTTCTGGTCTGTTCTCTGTGGCATCAGCATACACCTTAATTTCTATGGGGGATTGTTCTTCTCTCCCTTCCCCCTTTCCTTGGCACAAAATGTGGAACCTCCCCACGGCTCCGAAGATTCAACATTTGCTATAGAAAATTTCCCATAACAAGTTTCCCCTTCCGGATCTACTCATCCCTCGCGGCTTCTCTGTTTCTCCTCTGTGCCAACTTTGCAATCGCAGTGCTCAAAATATAGAGCACCTCTTCGTGAACTGCCCAGCTTCTCTTCAAGTATGGTCATCCGTTTCCACCGTTCTAGGTCTCACATCTCCTCCTTCCCTATCTGACCTTATGGACAAATTCTGTTTTCATCGTTCTTCCAAGCGGACTGCCTCGCAGAAAACCTCCCTCTTTTGCAGTATTCTCTGGAAACTTTGGGTTGCCTACTAGGATTGGGTCTACTGCCATCGTTCTTTTACTCCCGGTTGTCTGGTTCGGAAAGCCATCTCTGAGGCAAGAATGTTCTTCCCTTGCCCTGCCATCTCTACTTCTCCTTCCCCGAGATGGGTTTCTTGGATCCCTCCGGATCCTGGTTATTTCAAAGTCAAGGTAGATGGAGCTAGTAAGGGCAATCTGAGACCATCGGCTATGGGAGGCATATGCAAGGACTCTTCTGCTGCTGTGGTTGGGGCTTCTCTTTGAGTATTGGTGTGGCTCATGCTAACATTGCTGAGGCTCTGGCGGTTTGTTTTTCTCTTCTTTGGGCAGTGGATTTGGGTATCAATTCTATCATTGTCGAGAGTGACAATCTGAGGCTTGTGAACATTCCCAACCGATCATCTCAAACTTGCCCATGGTGGATTTCACTTATCATTACCGATTGCTTCCTTCTCTGTGATCGCTTTGCTTCAGTGCAATTCGGCCACTCCTTACGTGAGGGTAACGCCGTTGCCGATTGTCTCGCATTGTTTGCTGCCTCTCTTCAGTCACAAGCCTTTTTATTTTCATCCCCTCCCCAGTCCTTATGTCCTCCTGTTGGCTGACTATGCGGGGACGTTGTTCCCTCGCTTCTAGTAAAGTTTATTTACCAAAAAAAAAAGAATCTATGATTTTTTCTATCCTTCAAAATAGGTAATCTTGGACAAACCGTGCATGTACCATTCTTTAAAGTAGTGAGACGGTGAAGTGCAGTGAGCATCCAATGGCTAGAATGCATGGCCAGACCCTTCCAGCCATTGAATACTCACTGAACCTCACCGCTTGCTGCCACTTGGATTCTCTTATTGTTTTTCCTAATTCTTTTCAGACCCCTTTCGATCCATCCATTAATTTCATTAGGATCTCAAAACTCAAGAAAGACAAATACTTGCTATTATCATTTACAGGGGAATAATTAATCCATATATCATGTATGTGGTTTTGGTAAAGTTTGCTGAGAACCCATTTGCTCACCTCTCACCTAGTGATCAATGTTGCAATTTTGTTTTTGTCTATTAAAACCTTAATTATCTTGGAGATATAGAGGGCAGGGCTATGGAGGGGGGGGGAGTTGATGAGGGTTGAGGGCAAAGGTGGGTTGGTGGTGGTGGGTGGTGGGTGGTGGGAGATTAGAGGGAAGGATGGGTGAGAGATAGAGAGAAGGGAGATTGGTTTTTTTGAGTGATAGAGCATGAGAGACTGGATGAAAGGGGTAGGAGTGTCAATTTCAAGCCTGGCTCGACAAGCCCAATTGATTAAAGCCCAGACTAGTCTGGGCTGATTAATAAACATGTCAAGCTCAAACTTGGGCCGGTTATAATCGATTGTACTCAGTGCCAGGTCCTTACCGATCGATCACCCCAATCGGATTGACAGATTACAGCCTAACCCTTTTCACTATATGAAATCCTCATGTTACCCCCAATGCCCAAAAACCAAAGATAAACAATGTTAAGACATGCTTTTAATATTTAATAATAATAAATAAATAAATAAATAAATAAAATAGGGCAAACGTAGGTTAGTTAAGCCTTACCTTCGACCAAATGATTAGGGGTTGGAGGATTTGTCACATAGGCATGCTAAGACTTTTTTTTTTTTTTTCTTGTAAAAAACATTAGCCATAGTCTATTTAGAATTTGGATCCAACATTCACCTAACATGTGAGGATCCAACATATGTCCAACTTCTTGCTATTAAAAGGGTAACAACAACAACAACAACAACAACAACTACAACAACATCCAAAACCTTATCCGAACTTAATGGGGTCGGCTACATAGAGATTCTAAAAAAAGATGAGCGCGATGATCCATGCAAAAAGATTGACAGGTTGTGGCTAATTATGATAAGTGTCGACTGTCAACCTGATGCACCACTATAAATCAGCAAGAGACTTATAACGAAAAACTAGAATAAAGTACTAATTGTCTACCTGACGTACCATATACATCAGTCAAGCCAAAACGTCCTACATGCATTACATCCACCACCAAGACAATCCATCACCCAAACTACTTTTATGAAAGGATGAATGAGATAACAAATTCTTGATAGCTACCCTAAACACGAAAGTAACAATTTGAACACATTGCATTAAAAACTAGATAAGCAACTCACAACTCGAGCCAAAGGTATCCATGTATAGTGGTTCAATGCACAAGCAAAGAGCCCACAACCACAGGCAAATCAATAGCCATTCTCGTGCATTACATCCATTATCTACACAATCCACCACCCAACCTACTACAATGTAATAAGGATTTGGTAGAAGAAAATTCGATAGCCTCGCTAAGCACGAAAAGGGACAAATGTTGGATCCTCACATGTACATCAGGTAAATGTATGTGCAACAGATCCAAACTCGCCCATTTATAATAAAAGGAGCATGGTTCTAAGTATTGGTATTGGCTCACCCGATGCAGCCAATTTGCATCGATTTGGCAAGTGTTTGATCTTTGATACTTGGCCTAATTATATCAAGTGAACGATACAAACCAGAGGTAAAAAAAGTTATAAAAAAAAAAATCATTTTTTAAGGTAAAACAGGTATTTTTGTCCAATATGGGTGATCTAATATTGATCCATTCCGATACTATAAATGGTTTTGGGGATGACCAATACCTTTTTTGATACCCATGCTCTAATACCATGAAAAGGAGTGATAGTAATTACTAGTGTTTTTTGATAAAGTTTTTCTTTCAACAATAATTGAGCAATAGGACAGTCCAGATGTGACCCCCACCTGTCTCTCTTGCCACCCCAGATGTGATCCCCCTATCCCCGGATGATTATTCTCTGTAGTGAGTGAGGTGATGCAGTGAGCATTAGATGGTTGAGAACATCCGAGCACGCATCCCAAGTCCCTCTCGACCATCTGATGCTCATTGCACCACTACACTCACTACTGAGAATATTTTTGCCTCTCCCCCACCCCTGACCATGGTAAACACGAATGGGAATAATTGTAGAAAACTCGGTCTTTTTTTTCTTTTCTTTTCCAAGGCAGAAAATTTTTAAAGCTTTACCCAAAAAAAATTTTAAAGCTCCAGGCGCTATATCATTCACCTCTACCCAACTTTAATTCACCAATTTTTTTTCCATTTCTAAAAACAATCACACATTCTATGGAGAATCACAAAACGATATTGGTAATGGCCCATCGCCATGTGCCTAGCAGCAGGAAGAAACATAAAAGGTGATTACCGGTTAATGAAGAAATCAAGAAACTCCCGAGTTGGTGCTCATAAATAAGACTTCTTGTTTCTGCACACTGCACACTGCACACTGCACATTCTGCAACTCCTTCTGGCCTGTAAATCTGTGCTCAATTGCTCACATCCCCATCTGATCTGTGACCATAACACAGAGGAGACGAAACACCCCCCTCCCACGTCCCACCCGCCCCACCCACCCCCCCCCCCCCAAAAAAAAAAAAAAGTATGCAAGAAACTATAGTGTTGTACCCAGCTCCAGGAATAGGCCATCTCGTCCCCATGGTAGAGCTGGGGAAGCTCATCCTTCGCCACCAACACCACATCTTCATTACAGTCCTTCTCACCACCGGACCATTCGACAGCCCCACCACCACAGCCTATATCAATCAAACCTCCAAAACCATCCCTTCTCTCATCTTCCAGCCCTTCCCTTCTCTCCCCGCTGAACCTTCTGCTACTGCTTCCAGCCCAATTGACAGTCTCCTACATTTCATTACAAACAACAACCAAAACCTCCACCAAGCCCTCAAATCTATCTCTGAAACCTCCACAATTCGTGCCCTCATCATCGACTTCTTCACCACCGCCGCTCTCCAAGTCTCCTCCACCCTCAGTATCCCCACGTACTACTTCTTTACCTCCGGCGCCGCTGGCCTCGCTGCTTTTCTCTACATCCCAACCATCCACAACGAGACCACCCAGAGCTTGAAAGAACTCACCAACACTCATCTTCATTTCCCAGGCTTGCCCCCAATTCGTGCCTCTCATATGTCCGAAGCATTACTCGACAGAGACAGCCACTCGTACCATGAATTCCTTCACATCGCTGAGAGTCTACCCAAATCAAGAGGAATTTTGGTGAACACCTTCGAGTCACTCGAGCCCAGAGCGATCAAAGCCATAGCCAATGGGTTATGCGTGCCCAGCTCCCCAATCCCACCTGTTTATTACATCGGACCTTTGATTGCAAATCCCGAAAATCGAACCCCAGAGTGCTTGGCATGGCTTGATTCTCAACCCAGTCGAAGCGTTGTGTTTCTCTGTTTCGGCAGCCAAGGCATCTTCTCCGTGGAGCAACTCAAAGAAATAGCTACTGGGTTGGAGCAGAGTGGCCATAGATTCTTGTGGGTTGTAAGAAATCCGCAGCAGAAACCCTTCGCAGCAGCCACGGAAACTGATTTGGATGCTTTACTGCCGGAGGGGTTCTTGGATCGAACAAGGGAAAGAGGTCTTGTTGTGAAGTCGTGGGCGCCTCAGGTGGAGGTTCTGAGTCGTGAATCGGTTGGTGGGTTTGTGACTCACTGCGGGTGGAACTCAATATTGGAAGCGGTGTGTGCAGGGGTACCGATGGTGGCGTGGCCTCTCTATGCAGAGCAGCGTATGAATCGTACTGTGTTGGTGGAAGATATGAAGCTGGCGATGGCGATGGAGCAGAGGGAAAAAGACGGGTTCGTGAGTGGGACCGAGGTTGAGAAACGGGTTAGAGCTTTACTGGAATCGGATGATGGGAGAGCGATAAGAGAACGGAGCTTGAAGATGAGGGATGGGGCCTTGGCTGCGTGGGCCAAGGATGGCTCGTCACGGGCTGCCTTTGGCAATTTCGCGCAGTCATGGGAGCCATGATTTCACGGTTTCAAATGTCCATTGGGCTTTAAAATTGAGTGTTTTCCTTTTATGTCATTCAATAAGCTTATTATGTATTGTTTTAACTCTCTTGATATCGTAAGAATGATTTGAAGTCACTCTTAACCACTATGTTCATTATAACATCCCCTCTTTTTAAATATCTATGCTTAGCTGTTTATGTTTACACCAATGAATGGGGGAAAATTTTGGACACGGTGTTCTCCTTCATTCTAAATAATATATGTATCTTAACTCAGGCAAATTATTTGCTGACTGGAGAAAATGGTGACGCAGCTGTAGAGAGACTTCTAGAAGGGATGAAGGTGGCCAAGGCAATGGGATGGAAATTGAACTACTTACGAAATGCATACATGGAAGGTCTCCATGGTTGTTGGGAATTTATAACTTTAAACACTTCACTTTCTGGCCTTGGGTAGCCATTCCTCTCCAATTAGAAATGGAGAATTTAGATAACAAACTAACTTTTAGTATAAAGTCTGACAATTCTCTTATAGATAAATGAAGGAATATGGCAAAACTAGTTGCTGTAAGGAAACGGCTAGTTACTAGCGATGATATGTATAAACTCCCCTAACTGATAGATTTGGTTCTCTATAAATTTTTTAGTTAAATAAAATAAATAAATATGGTCTCTCTCTCTGTTCTGTGTCACTGGGCCCTTCATCCTTAGGTCATAATAAATTGATAGTTATTTGTTTATCTCACTATACTAGTTCAAATTCAAATCCTTTATGGTTAGCGGTGAACAATAAGCAGCATTGAAGATTCAATGGCTAGAGGACCGGCATACAACACATTTTAGTTAAACTTCAGACAACCACGGGTCAAGTCATTATAGGTTCACCCAAAGAGATATGGAACATCCATCCCTTTTTTCTCTCACACCTTTCCTTTGGTAGTATTGGGTGTCACTTGGAAAAAAAAGTATTCCCAACCAAGGCTTTAGGTATCGATCTCAGATTTGCTATATAAGGTAATTTGCACTAAATCGTATTGGATTCGAGCATTGTAATGAAGATATTTGATGTTCCCAGGTTGACAGTGAGAAGGGGGTGAATCAGTGGTTCCAAAAATTCCTTAATTGGCACCCAAGAAGAATTTCCAATTTTCAAGTTCTAGATTAGCCGGGGCAATCCCGTAATTACCAATCATGCAAACAACGACACGTCCACCTCACACCACATTGTGGTTGAGTCTACCAGACAGTGTCTCACCACTCTGCACAACACGCACTTCAAATATATGTAGAAAAATAAATGCGAGACAATAACACCAGATATACGTGGTTCAGCCAGAGTGCCTACTCCACAGAGGAATACCCATATAGGGTTTCGTATTTCCCCAATACTCAACTTTTTAACCGCTACAACGGTCCAGGAACTTATCCCTGCTTCAATCTGAGATGGAACTCAGACAAGGGCAACAACCCCACACCCTAGACAAGCCCCAACTTGCTAGGTTCACAATTTTAAATCAATAAAATAAAATCCCAACCCAATACACCATTGATCTAGAGTTTCTCAACAATAAACACTCTAGAATACAAAAATAGGGATTTCAGATACGGGTTACCTCAGCCTGTGTAAACCCCATTGATGATTGCTTGCTTGATGTTTAGAGGAAGACTTGAACACGCTCAGACCATCAACATAGCAGCAAGACGACCAATCTTCTTTAATTCTTGTTCATAGTGAAATCTCCATTGAATGTTTGACAAAGAAACGTACGACGACTAACGAACATAATTCCTTTTTTTCCTTCTTGCTATTCCTCTCCAAATTAATTGTCGTCCTGTGTCTCACGGTTCTGCAGGTTTTTATTGCTTTTGAAAGCAACAACTGATCCTCTTTCAAATCAAACTCTGCGCATTCTTGGACTCTCCCCTTTTCTCTTTTAATTTTTATCTCTTCTTAGATGTTGTTCACGTGTAAAAAGAAGCATAGTTCTCCTCCAAAAGTTGCTGCCGTACAAGTTAGATAACAAGTTCTTTATGTATGAGACTTTGACTTCTATTAGAACTTGACTTCCTCTTTCCTTTTTTAACTCTATTAACAATAGCTGAACCAATAGTATGGCAACACATGGCATTGAAAAATCTGTTTTCCTTTTGCTGGGCTGTCACATTCGGAGTTTGAAACCAAGAACTTGGGCTCCACATGGGCAGCAAGCAATTATTGTGCTTACATCACCTTCTCTTAAATTAACCCATCAATTCACCTAAATTAATAGTTGAGCCACTTTAAAACCTTTACCCACACATCACCTTCTAGTTGCCAACAATGACAATATTCAATCCAATTGCCCAACACACTGCAAACAAGATCGTGGCAATCAGATCTTCTCCATTACATGTCAAACATCATTGAGGTAACCCTAGAACCCATTTCGTTTCCGTTTTACAGTATTCTATGTTGTTTTAGGTTCTCATTCCTACGACAATAATAGAGAAATAGTGTCCATTTGGAGAACACGACATCCAATGCACCATATGTCCTCAATGGTTTAGATATGGAATAGCATATTACCTTTCGTCACATTGCATAATTAAGCTTGCCTGGTATTTGGTCCTATAGAGATCCACTGCAGCTGCATGAGCAAGAAGCGAGTTGTGACCTATCAAAAAACAAGAAGAAAAGAAAAGGAGCAAGTAGTGCCCCACTAGATAAGGGTTTATCGCAATATCCTCCACGGTGCCTAGAGGGAAGTGGGCATTAACATATCCTTCCACACTGAAAATTAATGGCTCGTTTAAGGTGATCCATTGCTTCACACGGTCACCAAATCGATAGAAGCAAATGTCTACGTAGCCCCGAAAATTGTCACTGCATATTGTGTATACAATCAAGGGAGAATTACATGATTATCCATTTTTGGGTTTTCCTTTACAAAATTACCCATTCTGTGTTTCACTTAACAAAAATGTATAATATTAGGTTTGGTTTTACAAAAATAACCAAAACAGTGTTGTTCCTTTAATTATGCTTGTTTTTTGCCTTTTTTACCCCTCCACCTTCTCTTCTCGGATCACAGCGTCCACCCTCGCAATCCTCCACTCCGTCGGCCTCCATCTCTACAAATCATTGCTGCCACCCACCACCGATTTGAACTTGCAAATCTCACAACCTAACCCCCACAACACCTCCACCGCACTCTTCCTCAATCAACAAACCCTCCGGCACTGCAAACCCTTCAAGCAAGCAAAATCGGCGAGGCACCTGAAAGAAACCACAAGTACATCGAAGCTCAACACTGCCGCCATCAATACCAGCAACCTCCTATCTATCTTACAAAAAATAAATAAATAACGGGTTTGAAGTCTCTTGTGAATGAACTAACGATCTAGGGTTCCAGAGGTGATAATTTTAATATCTTTCTCATTTTAGCTAGGGATAATTAGATGAATGTTTTTTCTTTAATCGCCACCATTGATCTACTAAGACACACAATGAGGACACAGAAATAATTTTATTCATGTTTATCTCTCCTTCTATTGTTCTAATTTGAGTGTTTTTTTGCTTTACTTGGACTTATACGGCCCTGAAATTGAAAGGGAGATGGAGATGAGTCATTTAAATGGGTTGATGTCTTCTTCCTCCTCATAGGACTTGTCCTTGAACTCCTAAAATTAGCCTCAAAATTTTCGTCAAAGCCGGCAAACATGTGGCGTTGCATGTCGTGGGTTCTCACAGGAGTGGCGGGGCGTTGCAGGTTGTGGGTTCTTACAGCAGCGGTGGGATTGGGGGCTGTTGCAATAAGGGGTGTGTGGGAGTTGGTGGCTGGTGAGCATGGTGGAGGGGAGAGATGGTGAAGGCGATGGGAGTGGTGGTGGACGAGGTGGCAGCAGCGGCATTGGTATGTTGAAGATGAGGGGATGGGGAAACAAGGCTGGTATAGGGAATTAAGGGCAAAAAGGTCAAAATATGTTGGAGGATGAAGGAAAATCACTGTTTTGGTTAGTTTTGTAAACCCAAATATGTTTTTGTGTTTTTTTGTTATATGAAGCATATAGTGGATAGTTTTGTAAGGAGAAACCTAAAAATGGGTAATCATATAGTTTTCCTTACAATCAATGGGATTTGAGTTTCAGGTGAAGAACTCATGGATGAAAGATAACAGTGTGGTAAAAGGTGATTGAAAGATCAAGTCACTTACACGATTTTAAAATTCAAGAAACCACCATATTCATCTTCGAGGGCCTTAGGAATGTCCCAGTGAGAAAAAGTGACGAAGGGCCTGAATCCCTACATAAGAGAACTCAACAATAATATTTGCAGAGAGAGAGAGAGAGAGAGAGAGAGAGAGAGAGAGAGAGAGAGAGAGAGAGCATAAGACTACTTGATCTGGCTCCTCTCAGACGACTTGGGCATCCAACGACCCCCCAATGATCATTCAAGGGTTGGGACACGCATCCCAACACTTGTTAACACCTGAGATTGTGTGTCCAAGCCCTCCCAACCCTTACATGGATTATTGGTGTTGGAGAGGATCTTTTCCAATAATAATATTTGTTGAGAGAGAGAGAGAGAGAGAGAGAGAGAGAGAGAGAGAGAGAGAGAGAGAGAGATTTTACCTTGGGATAGAAGCTCATTGATGAGGTTGTTATAATATTGGATGCCTTCCTCGTTCACTCCTCCACTTAGCTTTCCAAATAAGAATTTCTAATTTTAAAATAATAAGAACACGATGTTATCATTATTCAAGCAGAATAAAGCTAATATTTCCTCAACAGCTTCTCGATGTTCTCGAGGTAAAGCTGTGTAGTTCGCTCCCTGGACGTTGCACATGCAAAGTCTCGTGAATTAGGTACACCCAATGTTTCCTCAACCACAGTTGAGATAAGCTTGTAAAGTTGTATATATGCACACCATACATTTTTTTTAAGCAATGTGAAGGGTTGTGCATTTTAAACTAAGTTGCATTTGGAATGCATTCTAGGTCGATAATGCATTCTAAGATTATAAAAACAACTTAGAATGCATTATCAACCTAGAATGCTTTCCAAATGAGTCCCAACAATTGAATAGGTTTTTCTTTTTGAAAATTTCCTATCAAGGACCCATACACCAACTAGGATGGAAACCCAATTGCAGCTGAATTACTTCGAAGCCAAGGGGGAAAGGCGGATAATAGAGTCAAACAAGTGATCTCTCCTTAGGACTTTGGCCATCACTCTACTGCTCTAACAGCCACCATCATGCCAAAGGTGCTTATCCATTGAATAGGTAGTATACACAATGGAATAGCCATATTTTGAATTTGGGATTTTATCTTAACCATATGATCTGGACTACCATGTCATGGCTGATGTGTAATTTACATAATGCACTTAGAC
>NC_056557.1:26961012-26961170 GCF_013358625.1 Macadamia integrifolia | reverse complement strand
CTCCTCCCTTGCTGATAGCCATGCCGAAAGTGGAGGAATGACCACATATTTTTCCTTCCCCTCTGTCATTTTGTCTCGTGTCTTCCTAGACCGCGCTTGTATTTGTTTTTCCCTCTTTTTAATACAAATGACTTTTTAGAAGAAAAAAAAAAAAAAAA
>NC_056557.1:26956965-26960952 GCF_013358625.1 Macadamia integrifolia | reverse complement strand
AAAAAAAAAAAAAAAAAAGTAAGTGGGGGTTAGCTATGTAGGGCAACCCTCCCTTGGATGTATAGGAGTGAAATGGTCCCAGTTGCTTTCACCTTTACCACCTTCCCTTGCTCACTTGCTGCACCTTCATACTGAAGAACTATAAGCACATGTAAACATATCAGTGAGAAATTTCCTGTCTCCACTTCAGAGATTGTTCCTCACCAATAGGAAATATGAGGAATATATATATATATATATATGGGTGTTTTTGTTTTCTTATTTTTTGGGTAAGCTATTTATAGTGATGACAAAATCCATCCCAATCTGACAAAATCGAATTGAACTGATCGAATTCGATATGTAACCAACTCAGATCGCACCAAATCCAAAAGATATCATATCTAGCTTTAAAACTGGATCAAAATCGATATAACCCAATAAGAAACCAAAATATATCATCTCAAAATTCATAACAATGCATATTTTTTTAGTACTTTTGAACATATTTAAATGGTAAACCAGAAACAAACAGATAGCAAACCGATAAAAAATTGAAATCGAATCAAAATTGATGCACTCTTATTGAATCATGTTTTGATTTTATTCATTCTCAAACAATAGTCATCTCTGACTGAGGCAACTGAGCCTTCAGCATGTTGCTTGCATATTTCAACGGAAAGGAAGGAAGAGAGAGAGAGAGAGAGAGTGAGAGGTTCCTAATCAGCCTAGTAGCTGTTGGGAGGTGAGTTTCCAATGAGAACTAAGCTCTCCTTATATAGAGCAAGAAACCCTAGTGGGAACTAAGAAGTGGGGACTGATAATTCACTGGACCACATGTGAGAACACGTTCTCATATAAAATTTTCCATTTCTTTAATTATTATAACATTTAATTACTTATCTTGAATATTGGAGCTGATCGATCTACTGTCGGCCGTGTCCATATTCTTCAATTATGTAGAAACAGGGTTGCATGGTCTTTAATCTTCTGGGATTTTAGTCTTTGTTAGGTCCACATGTTAAGCATGTACTCTTACCTTTAGGTCCATGCGATTGTGGGGCTAGCATGGAGTCACGGGATTACTCATGTTGAAGGCCTAGATATCTATTGTTAGAAGAAGGAAAAAAAAAATAAAAATTCAATCATGTATGAGTTATGTAAATTGGTGTTGAATTTTCCTACCATATCTCGAATTCTACATGATATTTTGCATGTCATGTTCTATCCATAGTCATGTAGTTTCTTTTTTATTCCAATGGAAGGAAATAGCCTAACTGAATCCCTTGTTTGGAAGGGTCGGTCCTTAATGTGTAAGACTGAATAAAAAAACTCCATGATGCTTTCAACAAACATGGTGATTCTATAAAAACTTCTTGGATAGCGTTTCATGGAGAATATTACATTGTTACCGTGAAGCAATAGTAGGGGATAGGTTATTTAAGCACATAGCTACAACAACTACTACTTCTACTTGGGACACTGGCGGCGTCGCTTTTTGTTCTTCATGATATTAATAACTGATATGAGACCTGGATATAGATTTCCTAAAGAAATTTAGCTTTTGGTTTGATTGGATTGCTTCTCTGTTAATGGTCATATCAAAAGTGGAGATGTAATTCAATGATTGTTCGTTGCTCACCAACTATACTACCCTTTTTTAATTCATTCTTATAAATATATATCTTTTGCTAATTCTCCGGCAAAACAAAAAAAGTGGGGAAACCATCACCAACATGCTGTTTAGGTGAGCTGGCATTGTGGGAAATTAAACCCTGTTTTAAAAATTCATTAATTAGAAACAAAGACTCAAAGAGAAGAATTTATTAGAGTAAAATACAATTTTATGATTTACCAAAAAAAAAAAAAAAATATATATATATATATATATATATATTCCCGTTTAATATATTCAATAAAAAAATATAAAATAAAAATTAAAACAACTTTCATTCATACAATAAAGTAAATTGAAGAGGAAAAAAGTTACAATAGAGTACTGTTTGATTGGAAGTAAATTTCGAATAAAATCTTATGTGTATCCTTCAACAAATGAGAAATCTTATCTTCATAAAAGAATGTCAGCTAAGGAATTGAACATAGACAAGTTCCGAATTAGATGTTTAGTAAGACTGTTAAAGCCATTGATGAAATAATTAACCAAGTCCCTAATGCAGAACTTAATATAATAGACATAATCCACCTATAACGATGACCTAACTGTGTCTGGTTTCTCTCAATACCACACCCATAATACACCAATTAATGCACTTGCGACCCCAGGCACTGGCATGCAGGCTGTTCCTGCACGGATTTAAATAATCCAGTGCCATGAATTCCTCTCTGAATTATGATTGCATTAAATTTTCCATCTACTACAATGGTTAACCGTGGGGGCAGTATTGCTCCCTCAATCTTGTTATAGAGTTTGTAATGGCAAAAAACCTTGGCAAGATCAGTAGTTTTGGTCACATTAATAGGATTAATATTATGGAAGAACTTCGTGTCTATGACTAGATGCAGTGGTGCAAAAAGATCATAATGTTCACGCTGAAGATGCTCGCACATCTTATCATTGGTTGCGCATATTGACGTGTATCTACATCAATGGCAGTATTCTTTTGTCATAATATTTATACACATGGTGCATGTTGTTGAGCCCCATACAAGAGACTTCCTACTAGGGGTGCACATTTGGTCTTGATGGCCCCAACTCGCCTTGGCCAGCCCTGAGTACAAACATGGCTTGGGTTAAGATTTCCAATTCTGAGGGTGAATTAAGATTGGTTTGGGCCTGGGTTGAGGCTTAAGATCGATCCTCCCCTGACTGTAATATGATATATATATATATATATATATTATTGGATTAAAGTAGATTTTATTAGGATTAAAGTAGGTTTTATTAGCCTCATGTGACATATATATAAGAATCCTACCCAACTTAATATTATCTGAGTTTAATAATTCTATTAATTCAACATATGTATCTCCATTGTTCACTTGTCAGTTCTTATGAATGGCAACCTTGTGGCATTCTTCCATAGTAGAGTAGGGATCAAACAAGGCTGTCCTAAGTCTTCGTTTATCTGCACCATGGCCATGCAGGTGTTCTCTAGACTCATTCAGATCAAGGTGGATGAAAAGCAAATAGAGCTCCTTCTTTAGCGTAAGTTTGTTGTTCTTTGTTATCTTGCATTTACTGATGATTTTATGATTTTCTTCAACGCTACTAACTCTTCCCTCTTGGAAGTTAAGGAAATTTTGGAATCCTTGCACTCTTTATCTGGCCTCAAAATTAAGAATTCTAAATCTTTTATGTTTTTACTTGGCGGCTCATGTGAGTTCAAGACTTCTCTTTTGAGATTAAATGACAGTTACAGGACTTAAATGTAATGTTTTCTATCACTCGGGGGTTTATATGTTACTTCCAACTGTCCAATTGTTGTTGTACTTCTTGTTACTTAGTGTTATTTATTGAGTTAGTAATACTAGATATTATAAACGAGTCAGGCTCAGCTTTGTGTAACTTTAGTGGGAACACCCTAGAGGGTCACATGGGAGACGGCTAGATGGCAATCTATAAATTCTTGGCTAGGTAGGAGAGAGCCATACTTCATCACTACTAGCTATCTATCCTCCTCCAATTCTTCTCTCTTCTCTCTTCTCTCTTCAAATTTAAGAGCTGGGGTGTACAAAACTCTAACTAGGGAAGAACATCTTTGTTGCATTGATCTTCGTCGTCCTGCAGAGTAACCAGTTCAAGTGTTTCAATCCTTCAGAAGACCTGTCATTGTGAAATTTTGAGGTAACTCTAAACTCAATTGTTTAATTACATCCTTTCAAACCAGTATTGCACGTTTCTATGTTCCAGTATTGGATGCACATTGTTGCACTATAACCCCAGTGCTTTGATTGTTTGAATCAGATCACATAAAACCTAATCTTTTTCATGTTTCTTTATTTTACTATTATTTTTGGATAGGTAGACCCAAGAGAGTTTTTTTCTTC
>NC_056557.1:26919968-26956945 GCF_013358625.1 Macadamia integrifolia | reverse complement strand
TTTCTGATTGAAAGAACAAAGGAAAACAACTGCAGAGTTAGGTACCTACACCTTGGGCAGCGGTTATACTACTGTTTGCCATCTTATCCTGAGCAGCGATTATACTACCATTTGCCAGGATATCCTGGGCCATAGATACAAAAAGTCACATGTTCTGACTTAGGTTTTAGCCTATAGTTTACATTTGCCATGTGTTTATATACATCCAAAAAAAAATGGCAGCTGTATTTAATGGCCACAACAAATTTTGTAGATCAAAAGAGAAAGTGCAGATGATCTCTGAGTTAGTCCAAATTTCCATCAAGGATATTCTACGTTCAAGTGCCGATTGAACTCCAAGCAGAAGGGCCCTAGCGCTTCCTTCAGTAGGGTTTCCTGTCATTAAATAACCTATTATTAGTAAATGTTTTGCATTTCCATTCATTAAACCGACAACCGAATTTGTCAATTCTAAATTAGGACAATTGATCACTGCACAAATTAAGATATTGCAGTCCTTTTTAATTGGGCTTGATAGGCTAAGGGTAGAATTTGTTGGGATTGGATCAGCCATGTGATCCCTTGGCAGAATCGTCTGCCGTTGATCAGTGGTACGGTGCATCCATTTCATAGATGGGCCTAGTATGTCATGTGGATTGGGTTTAGCCTTCATGAAAATTATTCTATTTATGTGGTTCCAAATATAATAACACAAAATGATAGAATGGGAGAAAAAGTACTCTCGATCACTGTGTAAAATACTAAAGAAATACATAATAATATGTTGGAAGAAGGAACCTGGAGAGCTGCAGTGTTAAGTACTAATGGGCAAGCAGCCCAAATGCTTTTAGTGAAAATCGCATGAGAGAAACAAATGCCATACGGTTTCCTGTTTTGAATTGCATAAGACAAAGAGCTCTTCCATGGGAGCCCATTTTTCAACATATCCCTTGTTGACAGTCCACGGTGGATTGTTCTTCAGAAGAAAGTCTTAAATTTGGGGTGGATGTGCATCTTACATAAGAAGCGCCACCAGTATAAGTAGAGATACTCCTGTTTGGGAAATATCTGCTTTTTAAAACTCTAGCCCATAGTGAATCCGGTTGAGTCATAAGTCTCCACCCAAATTTACAAATTAGAGCTTTGTTCTGGATCTCGGATGTCTTAAATCCTAGTCCACCCTGAGGCTTAGGTTTACAGATTTTTCTCCAGCCAATTAGATGGACTTTTCTCTTGTAGTCCTTGTCTCCATTCCAAAATTTAGAATAGATAGAATCCAGATTTGTCCAAATCCTTTTCAGAAGCAGGAAAGAAGACATTATATACGAAGGAATCGATGCAAGGGTGGATTGCACCACACAGATCTGCCTGCAAAAGTAAGAAGATTTGCCTTCCGTAGAGAAAGTTTATGTTTAACTCTATGAATCAGGTTTTGAAGGCAACCACTCTTCTTCCTTGAGGAATTAACGTATGTACCCAGGTAAACCGAGTTGGATTCCATTTCCCGCATCTCCAACAGATTACAGAACCTTCTTCTGTTTTCCACGGAGACACTAGAACTGAAAGCCACACAACTCTTGGAAGGGTTAACAATTAAGCCAGACAACCTAGAGAAGTCCAAGATGGCTTTAATTGAAGACAGAAAAGGAAAGTGTCATCCGCAAAAACAAATGGGTAATTTCTGGCGCTGATCTGGCATTTTTAATTCCCTTAAAAAAATTCAAATCCCGAAAACATGTAAGGATTTTAGATAATCCTTCCATAGTAAGCAGAAAAAGAAAGAGACTTAGAGGGCATTCCTGTCTAAAGCCTCTGAATGGTTCAAACCAAGAAAACGCAGAGCCAACAAGTTTAATGGAGAAGGTGGGGGGTACTAATAATATAGCTAATAAAATCTCCCCATCGTTCCCCAAAACCCAAAAAATTGAGGATCCCTCTAGTAAAACCCTATTCAACTCGATCATAGGCTTTCGCCATATCCAATTTGAGAGCCACCCATCTAGTCTTGCATTTTGATTTTTTTTTTTTTTTTTTTTTTTAAATGAAAAATCTCATAGGAAATTATAATATTATCACTAATTTGGCGTTCAAGAATAAAAGCAGACTGAAAAGGGGAAATTATATCATGTAAAACCAAACGAAACCTATTAGCCCAAATTTTTGCTATAAACTTGTAGGCTGCACCATATAGGCTAATAAGTCTAAAATCCTCCACATATGTGGAAGAAGGTTTTTTTTTTTTTTTTTTGGATAAAGCAAATTAAGGTGTGGTTGAGACCCTGTGGAAGGAAAACATCCTGAAAGAAGGAGCAAACTAAATTCACGACATCCCATTGAATTAAATTCTAAAAACGTTGGTAGAAAATGATTTGAAACCCATCCGGTCCAGGTCTTACGACCTCTTTATTGTGGGGAACTAGTCTTTTCCAACTGATCAGCTAACCCACGGGGTGTTTCTTTAATTTTTAGGACACAATGGAATGGGTGCTCTCCATTATGTTTTATTAACATAAAGACATGAATCTATTTGATGTTAATTTCAAACTAAACTCATTTTTTTCAAAACCCATGCAAATCCAAGAGAAACAACACAGACAATAACAAGAGCTTGAAACACTAAAAATTTAAGAACAAACCAAACCAAACTAAACTACTACTAAAAACTTAAGAACAAATCAAATCGAACAAAACCAAACCAAAACAAAATGTGTCGATAGATTTCCAATGTGGTGCTGAAGGTTCAATCTTCTTTGAGGAAGTTCTTAAACCAATTTGCAGACAGTTTTGGTTCTCTTTTTAAATCATCATTGAAATCTACGTAGTTGATACCAAAACGAACAGTGTAGCCACAATCCCACTCGAAGTTATCTAGCAATGACCACAAGAAGAATCCCTTCACATTTACTCCCAAGCTGCCAAAAAAAAAATCGATGAGTTATTAGAAAGATTTTTTGGGCCATGAGAATATCTAACCTTCCAAGATTGTAGACCTCAGCACAACCATAACGTTTCTGATCTATTGTGACCTAATGGTCGCCAGATTTAAATTGAAAAACAATCTCTCCATGAAGTGGGGGGGGGGTGTTAAGACTATGTATACAAAAGTTGCACTGATCAACCTGGTTTTGGCCGGTCAAAAAAATACCCAACCAGCCACCAAAAAATGAACCAGTTTATCACCAGTTGGGCCTAATTAATTGAACCGGCTTATGGGAAATCTTAGAATATATATATATATATATATATTCCTTATGAGTTTGCGACCCTGTTATATATTGATTTAGATACTTACTCCATGGCATTGCGAAGGTACTGAAGATGATCACTCAAGGCTTCTTTTCTCAGATCATCTTGGAGAGATTCCGCCTTCGGCAGCTTGGCGTCATCTGAAATTCCTGAAAATAAATAAATAATAAATAAAAAATAATAAATAAAATAAAATAATAATATCAAATTAAAGAATTACTTCAAGATTATATTTGAATATTTACTATAAGATATAAAATGTTAGCTTACCATTCTCCGCGACATAAATTACGGGATTATTGTATTTTATTTTTATGTCAATTAGCATAGACTCCAGTCCCTCTGGATAGATGTAAAGCCAATCTGAGGCCGTCTGCAAATTCACACAAAACATTATGGAAAGATTAATTTGTGCATCAACTTTTACATATCTTCATGTTTTTGTGAGCGTGTGAATTAAAAATAAGAGAATGTTTTCTTTCACCGTGAACAAAGGAAAATTACAACCATTCTGGATCATAATTACTCTGCTCTTATCATACGAAGTTGATAATATCTTTTCCTTCATCATGGTTAAGGAAAATTTCCTCTTTAAAAATATATTTAGTAATAGTTCGCATCCCATACTCTAAAAATGAGACATCTAAAAGTTTTGATTTACTCAAATCCAAAAATACGAGTACCAAAAAAATAATAAAAACCCCGAAACACAAGCACATACCGGTGTACCAATGGGGATTCCGTTCCGTTCCACTGCCACATTGGATAAGTAGAAAAACAACAAAGCAAAGAATAAAAGAAAAGGAAAGTTAGGAGACGCAAGGAAATAGGAGAAAGAGAGAGAGACCAAAATCCAAGAAGCTGGTGGCCAAAACCTGCCTTGCCAGATTTTTTTATTTGAAAGTAGGCTATGCTTGGGCCTAGATTAAGAAGCCCAAATTAGACTATTCTTCCCCTCAACCCACCTGAGACTAAACCTAAGTGAACACGTTCAATTGCTATTTATACCAATCTATTGGCCCTCCCGAGGCATTCAGGTTTAACTGAAAACTTGTTGAATGCAAAGCTACAATATAATGTCCTTGAGCTGGTTGAGCTAGAAGATTTAATGTGACCAGTTCCTCCGAAGAAGACCGGACCACATCTGGTTCTGGTTCTGGTTCTGGTTCAGGTTCAGGTTCAGGTTCAGTAATGATATAACTACAATACTTACATGTTTGAATACAATGAGAATCAGTGGTATAGCTTGGGCTGGCAAAAGGGGTGGGAACTCCACCGGAAAGGAGGGCATCCTTGGCGTAGTTTGCAGTATAGTAGTTTAATCCAAGGAAATCATATGATCCTTTTAACATTTCATACTCCTCCTCATAGAACCTCGGCAGCCGTGGCCCGACTAATTTTTGCATAGATTTTGGATATTCACCTGTGGTAACAGGTTCCATAAACCTGACAAAGACAAGCATGAAAGTAAGTCTTGCTTGCTCTCATCTCTATACAATTTATAACAATACCTACTAGTGGGCATAAGTAATTTTATATAGATGGGAAGCAAAGACAAACTCTGAAATAAAAGTAATTGAGACTCTCTCTTAATAAGACCCATTTACTTATAGGTCACATTCACATTACACTTTGTATATTAAGGTGGTAAACTGAACCCCATTAACTCGCTATAGAGATCACTCCCACTTGAGCTCGATCTCTCCTATCAAACTGTCAATTAACACCCACCTACTAATCTAAATCTACACAATGATTGATGCTAACAAATACATAATGAAAACATCACAATTACTTCCAGCACGTAAAGACTCACCATCCAAACATGAAATCGGAAGCTCGTTGGCAAGCAGCAATATCAGCTGGGCTATTAGAGTAGAAAATCATCCAAAAGTAATTTAGTGTAATTCCAATTTGGCCATTTTGAGTTGCCTGCAAAAGTGCAATGACAATCCAAGAAATCACCCAAAAAAAAAAAAAAACTTTAAATTTAGAACAAAACATTTAAAATGGTTTAAAAATTAAACAGCACGACATTTTAAACGTGTTTTTAACTAACTATGAATCCACACCTTCATATTCAAACATTAAAAACCTAAAATTCAAATTTAGGAGACCCTGACCTGGATTTCTATTACATGGTGATGGGCCTCAGACCTAGCCCATTTACATCTACTCAGAAAAATAATAAAAATTTTGGATCGTGAAGGTACATATTTCTCACACCATACCTTATACTTCTTCCTGTAAGTGTCTACTGCAGATGCATGAGAAAGGAGCAAGTTATGGGCCACTAAATATGGATCAGTCCCTGCGTTTTCTGTCTTCCCAGGTGGGAAGGTGCCCTGCACATAACCCCCAACAGTGAAGGTCCATGGCTCATTCAAGGTCATCCAGAACTTCACTCTGTCACCGAATTCTTTATAGCAGACCTCCGCGTAGTCCCGAAAATCATTTCTATGTATCACACAATATGAGTTAAATAAAGAACAAAAAGTGGAAAGGGTTGAGGACCATGGGTTCAAAAATTAATTAGAATTAGATTGGTCAAATCGATTGATTCATATTGAAATCGACAATGATTGATCCAGTCGATTCACACCGATTCCTACAGATTTATGTTAGTTTTTGACCGATTCTGACCAATTCCGAGTTTTGAAACCTTTATGAGGACAAAGGTGTAACTCACATTATGTCACGACTCAAGAAACCACCATACTCCTCTTCTAGAGCTTGGGGAACATCCCAGTGAAATAGTGTCACAAAGGGTTGGATACCTACAAATTATAACAAACAATAAGACATATAATATATATATATATATGAGAGAGAGAGAGAGAGAGAGAGAGAACCTTGTGATAGAAGTTCATCGATGAGGTTGTTGTAATACTGGACGCCTTCCTTGTTCACTCCTCCACTTAGCTTCCCAGCTACAAAAAGTTATATTTGGAAAAAGTAACTTAGGCTTGTAATTTGATATTTGGGTTGATGTTTTTGTTCTTTTTCTGGTTATTGGTCTGAGGCTTAGTTTCGCTTGATGGAATTTTAGCCTTGTAATTTTATTTTCTTTGTTTTCTATGCATTTTAATATATTTAATTATTCACACCCAAAAAAAAAAAAAAAAAAACAAATTTTCATCGTTAAGGTACGCCAAAAAAAAAAAAAAAGAGTTTTCTCACCCAATATTTACTATAGAAATAACAAATTTATTTTTATTAAAAATTATATGAAATACTTTTGGAAATAAAACAATCGAAAATAAGATTAAAACAAATAAGTTCTAGATAAATCAATAGAGATGTCATTTGAACACTCCCATAAATAAAACTTCAAGAAATGAACGCTCAGTCCCTGCGTTTAGGCATAAAGGGCTACAAAATGATACTCCCACCATTGTGAAACCCTAACAATATACCCGTTGTTGATGTCTATGCACAACCCCTCTTTGGCCCCTACATCAGCATAGGGGCCACGTGACCAGAGAGCGCTTGTTTCCCATAAGTGATTCAATGAATGATTCTTTTGTTTTCATATGATTGTGGATGAAGTTTCGCAGGTGATTTGGAATGCATACTGGGTAATATTCTGGTCCATGCAATGGAGAATCTGTAAGCAGTCAGCCCAATGTCCTTCATTAAAGCTACATCTTCCTGTGAATGGATTATCAGAGGAAGAAGAAAGTTTAAATTATTAACAAAAGAGATAATGTAAAATGGAGTAAGACTAGCCTGATCAGGTGATATGATAGTACCTTATAACGGTGATAGGAATCCACAGCAACGTCTCCATTGCTTCGGTCCTTTATTTTATCTGTCCACAGAGCACCACAACATTACTATTATGCCTTGGAACATATCCGGTTGTGTCATTTGAGTATTATAGATAGATAGATAGATAGCCACCTGGATGTGTGTGAGTGAAATGATCCCAATTACTTTCTCCTTTGCCATCTGAATATGCACCTTCATACTGAGAAATGAAAAACATCCACATTAAGGTGGGGTGGATTATGAAATAATTTTAGAAATAATACAAATCTTAGGAGAACTCAATCCTATAAATTGACTTACAATGTGAGAGAACCTAAGACCATATTCATGTAGAAATACAACCCTAAAAAGATGTAGAAAAGAATGAAAAAATTTGAACAATCAATATTTACGAGTTTTAGTAAGATTGCTTACATCCTCGTTGAGATGAAATCCTGCTTCATTATCAACGGAAAATAGGGTTATAGTGTTCGTCCTCACACCTTTCTCAGTATGCTTACAGAAACAGAAAACCTCGCTACAAAAATATAGCGAAACCCTATATAGAAAATTTATAGAAATACCCATATAACCTTAGAAAAATTTTCACAAAATTTAAGACATGCATCCCCAACAATTAACCTATATTATATCTTTTTTGAAATCGATGTGGGATCAGTCCACAAAGTGATTGATATGAGATCCTAATATACCATCATGCTTTCAAACCAACATTCATAATATCCCACTCCAGATCAGATAGCCATTCTAAGGGCTCCATTCTATTCGAGGATTTCTTCCTAATAAAAGGCATTGGTGAAACCATTGATACAAACTTTGAAAAAAATACAACCCCATAAACCAGCTTACAAGGTAAGAGAATCCAAGACCATATCAACCCACATCAAATCTCTTTCAAAATCAATGTGAGATCCACCCCAAATAACCGATCTGTTATCGTAACAAGAAACTTCTTTTATAGTAACAATATGACCATAAACGTTTACCTGGTATGCCGATGATGCCGTTCCGAAAAAGAAATCCTGTGGGAAACTTTTCCGGCATAAAGGAAGCTCATTGATCACTGGCGTAGGAACTTGTTTATTATTGCAAGCTGGAAGGTGGGATCGAATGGAATAGTTCTTCTGTTTATGAAAGGGATGAGCATGCCTCGGCCTTATGGTAAGCTGTGTTGCACTTCCATGGCATGAGAGGAAGGGCTTGGGCAACAGCAGTAGGGATTGGGCAGACTCAGACAGTGGCAACCGTCCATTCAACATCTCTGCTATCTTGAAGCTAGCTAGGAGAGTGGGGGGAGACAAGGGAGTGAAGGATCAGCTCAGTGGCTCTTGTGGGTTTACGTATGCCCATAAAGCTCTCTTATATCGAAATGGAGGTTGAAACTTGAGCTGGAATCTACACTAAACCACGTGAAATGCATGTTTACCCATAAAAAAATTATCGAGGAAACTAAAGTAATAACAATTTTTTATATGAAAATCAAGTTTTTTTTTATTTTTTTATTTTTTTTATATTATTTATAATAATACGTGTTAGATGCATTATTCAATTTAGGGAAGCTTGTTGAGTCATTCGTTATGGTCTCTTAAAAAAACGATCATCAAGAAGAAGTGTTGTCTATCCCTAGAATCAAGCTATCTTAAGAGGATAATGGTTTTGGGAATTGAAACTTGCTGATAGTATATTTAAATAAACATCACAAGATAAAAACATATTGCTGATTTACAATTAATTTCCTAAAGTGTAGGGAACATACAGCTGGTCCTTGGGTGTTGTGCCTTATCTCTTGGATACATAGTTTCAAGTATCGGTATTAGCTGAGACTGATCCTCGATCAAGGATCGATTATCCATATCAATTCAAGGATAAAACAATAAAAAAAAAAAAATTGTACTTAAAAAAAAATAAAAATAAAAGCAAAGGCAAAACCAAACGATACATGCCGATCTGATCTGGATTGATATTGGATTGGTATCCCAATATCGATAGCATCCCCTAAATCCATGCTTGGGTACTTTTGGAATGTACATTCACATTTTGTTACAATGATGAAGAAGATTTGGTGTATCATAGGCTCCAATCACTCAAGGGATGAAACCAAATGTATCATAGGCTCCAATCACTCAAGGGATGAAACCAAATCTTCTTCATCATTGTGATACAATTGTAACATTCCAAAATTACCCAAGAGATAGCACAACACCCGAGGATCTGAAATCACAAGTTTGAATTCCCAAAACTATTATGCTCTTTATGGTACATTACTATCAAGGATCAACCTTGAATGTGTCCAAGTCCTCTGTGAGGATGGACTAGTTCGCTCCTTGAATTCATGCGACAATCTTAGTTCCTCCAACACTTTATTTCAATTGCCATTAGTTTGAAGACGGTTCCGTCAATTTGGTTGCCATTTTAATAAAGTTAGTAGATGTTAAATGCAAGTAAAATTCCCATGTGGGCACTAAGGTGACCCAAAAAGTTCCCAGAACAATGTGTGAATATGGAGAAAGCAAAATTTTTACGGGAAGAATTTCTGCGGACAAGAAGCAAAGAATATCGGAGACTCTGGGAATTCAAATATGCACTCTCCCAACCAAATACTTAGGGATGCAAATCTTTAATGGTAGGGTAAAAAAGCAAGCTCTGATGTCTGTTCTAGATAAAGTAAGAGAACGAGTGTCAGGCTGGAAAAGGAAGCTCCTCTCTATGGCAGGTAGAATTTAGTTGGTGCGACCAATTATAACAGTAATGCATGTGCATAGTTTCTCTGTCTATTGGTTGTTTAATTCCCTTGTGACAATGATGGAAATATGGATGAAAATTTTCATTTGGACAAGGGATATGGATAGTGTCAAGACAGTGACAGTCAAATGGGGCCAAGTTTGTAAGCCTAAAGAATAAGGAGGTCTGGGGATAAGAAGGAGATACTGATAAAGCTTTTCTCTGCAAATACGTCTGGAATATAAAGCATGGAAACACAGGACTAAGTAAGTTTTTCAAAGCTAGATACACTAGCAATGGAAATTTCAGGAAATTATATAAATCTTCCTCTATCTGCCCTGGCATTCAGAAAATGTGAACTTTTGTCTCAGCAAAAGAGCGATGGATTGTAGGAAATGGAAAATCAATAAGACCTTGGAAGGATTTACGGATTGGGAAAAGTTCTATTCAGGAAATATGTAATATTATTGACCAATCTATTAACAGATCGACTATGACAATTGCTGATCTGATCTTGAACTACAAGAGGATGATCCCAAATACTACTTCTTAGCTCTAAGGAGTTGTTTCAGTTTGGAAAGAGAGATTAGTCTTCGTGCTTATGAAATAGAGGATCGTTGTGTTTGGAGCTGCACATCATCGGGATTCTTTAATACTGCTTCAGCTTGGAATGAAATAAGAAGATGAAACCTAAAAGTCCCATGATACTCGATTGTATGGGGTAAGAAGATACAGCTAAGGCAGTCCCTTTTTAGGTGGAGGTTGATGCATAGAAAGCTCCTCAAAGATGAGATTATAGCAGCCAAGTGCATTCCTATAGTATCCAAGTGTGACTTATGTTGCTCTGCAATGGAATCTATTGATCATATTTTCACAACATGCAAGTTCACAGTGGGAATATGGGAGAATTTTTTGGACTGTTTTGCAGTATCATGGCCTAGTATCACTGACTTGGAGCAGCTAGTTCAATGGTGGCTTAGGAAAAGAAGAATCATGAAGTTGAAGGGACCATGGGCTATGGGGCTATTAATAGTTGCGGATAATATATGGAGAGAAAGAAACAATAGAAGACAAGAAGGGAAGATGCAATTGGCTCGGTTTATCATGGAAAGAATAAAGGGGGAGTTGAGGGAATCCATTGATATTGTGAAGGAAAAAATAATGGATCAAAGGGACCTCTTAAGCTGCCATCATTTGGATTTGAAAGTTATTGAAATCTATTGATGTAAGCCTTAGTAAGGGTGGACAAAGTTAAATGTTGATGGCTGTTCGCTAGAAATCCAGGAAGAGTTGGTGTATGAAGAGTCTTCAGAGATTATAGGGGAAAAACTATGGCCTCTGTCTCGTGCTATATTGGTATCTCGTCAAACTATGTAGCAGAATTTAAAGCCCTTACAGAAGGAATTTGGTTAGCAAAGGAAAGAAGAGTGGAAGCGCTATGGATAGAAACAGATTCAATACCAATGGTTACTTCTATCCATGGAAATACAATACCTTGGTATGCAATGGAGGATTGGATGTCTCTTAATCCATTCTTAAATAATATAAGATGGAAAATCTCGCATTGTTTTAGGGAGGCTAACGTAGTGGCAGACTACCTTCTAAGGATGCTGCAAAATCTGGCGTTTCAAAATCAGATGTTTCGTTTCCACAACACATAAGTGAAGAGATAGCACATGATGCTGCTTCTCATCCACAATATTCTTTCTGCTAATGAATTCAGTCATCCTTGCTAATGGCAATGCCGAAAGCGGGGATGATTGAATCATGCTTCATGTACCTCTAGTTCTCCCTGCTGATGGCAATGTCGAAGGTGGGGAGTTTTAGATTCAGGTTTTTATCCATGTATTTTTCATTTTCATTAATTTTTTTGATTAATAAAATTCATAATTTCTAGAAAAAAAAAAATAATAAGTAGATGTTAAATGCATGGGTTGAAGGATGTATGCATGGGATCAACTCGATCATTGGTTGAAGTCATGGAGTTATGATTGTTGTTATGTAATTATTTTATGCATTTATTAGGAGTTATTATTAGTGGACAATAGTAGAAGCTATAGAAGTTATAGGAACATAATGATTTGAGTTGTGGGAATTATGGTAAGTTGCATAACTATTTATGTGTTTATATATCGAAGTATGAGATGAACGAAAGAAAACTCTGAAATCCTTATAACTACTCTAACTAGTATAGAGTTGGTTTCCACTATAAAGCCAAGAGATTAGGCTTCCTCCATAAAAGAAAATCTATCGTAGTTTCCTATTTTATCTATTATCTCTCCCACCCTATTTTATCTCTCCTCTATTTCGTGTGTGTTTCAATTGATATAAGAGCCTTGTTTTAGACTTCTGCATTCAACCCGTCATCCATTGCCCACTTTTGAAGAAAAAAAAAAAAATTGGGAGATTGTTTCTCAGTTCAATGTTTTTTATTTATGGTGTGAGATGATGTTTTAATATCACATCCACAAGCAATTGTTAATAAATGAGTGCATAAGGGAAATCAAGAAATTCTTACTCATTGGAATGTGTAGGAGCAATGTGGAAAAAACTTGAAGATATCCATGATGCAATTTTCAAATTTAGGCCTTGAGCACAAGACCCAATCCAAGGGAGATGGAATGTTACATGTGTTGAGGATGAATACACAACCACGAGGAAGAAATTCAAGCAAACAATCACACGAGATGAGAAATTTACCGTGGTTGGAAAGATTGCCTACATCCATCGTTAGAACAAATACAAACAAATACGAAGAAAAACAAATACAAATTCATGCAAGACACAAAGATTTATCGAGGTTCACACAGCGAAGTGGTGTACTACGTCCTCGGGCATATAAGAAAGTGATTCACTATATTGGAAGAAGATTACAGTGGAGATCTCTCAAGAATACCCAAAATCGATGCAAGAACACTCACCCAAAAATCCTAAATATGAAAAACTCTAAATCACACAATTCTTGCTCAACAAGATGATACTACATATATATACACTCCTCAAAGTCTGGTCGATCCATCGGGTCATAATTGGTCTGGTCGTACCATACTCTAATACAAGATCAGTGGTGGCTCCATGCTTGGGCCTATTGGCACAACCCCTCTGCCACCATCAACGACGTAAGAAAAATCTCATTTGGGTCGCCATCAAAATACGTCAGAGTGAGTCAATCTTTGGAACGGGTCAAGAATTCGAAACAATTTTAACATTCCACTATTCTTGAAAAACTCTCTACACCTCCAGTTCACAAAGTGATCCTCTTTGCTTATGACTAGGGTTTTTACTGCGAAGACAATATATAAGGAACCCAAAACTCAAAACTTCACATAATTATAATTCTACCCCTGTATATATAATTGACCAAAACCTAATCCAATTGTAAATATAAACCAATTATAATTATATGAATCATTACAGAATACAAGACATATCCAACCCCAATTTTCTTAAGAAAATGCTTGTTTCTAGCAAGCTGAGATATTCAAGCGAGGTTGCTTGGTTCGACTCGATAAGTTTGAGAGGCAGATTGTCCACCTTGGCTTGGATTTAACAAACCACCTTGAGGAAGACCAGTGTTGATGTCGACTCTACAACTTCTGAAATTGTCTCCATCTATCTACAACACCAAACTGGCATGGCTCAAACTCCCCCCCGGGGGTGTCCTTGTCTATTAACTATACCCAAACCAATATGACCCACTTTCACACCCGAGGTGTCCTTGTCTATCCGCTATTGCCCAACCGGCATGGCCCAGACCCCCTTCTGGGGTATCCCATACAGCTCACCTCCGCTGCATGATGTGACGTGGGTCCACCTCTCCTAAAAATGAAATCCACTTTGAGAGATCACTGCCACTTTCCAAATCCGAAGTAAAAGACATTCGCTTCTATCCAAACTTGCACTTGTTCATCACTTGAACCACCTGCAGTCTCTATCCTCCACCACTCCAGTACCTCCACCTGTTTCTAGACTCTCTGCAAGTCTGTACAAACTACTACTATTCATCCGATACACCTTATTTGTGCCCTTCGTGCTCATCATCAACCTCAACAAATCTGAGTATCATTGATTTGGCACAAACCTGCACAAACTATATCAATGGAGTGGAATACGTAGTATTCGTCTATTCTACTATGTTCGGAAAGCTAAAAAATCTTAAAAACACTTAACCTTTGTAACACACCCTTTGTAATAAAATCAAAATTTTCGTACAAAGCAAATCGATATAGTATCGACTTCAGAATATGAACCTTTTTTTTCCCGGTGAATCAAGCACTCACCTTTTTCCTTTTTTTCTTTTTCACTTTCTTCAAACCATGCCACCACATTTGAAAAGAAGAAATAGGGAAAAAACAAAAAAAAACAATCAAAAGAAAATCACACTTTAAAGCCATACGACTATCTTTTAACTATTTTCTCCCTCCTCTCTTCCACGAATTCTTTTCCCTTTTTCCTGAAATTGGAATTGTATGATTTTTCCACTCTTTCACTTTTCTCTTTCCTCCAACAATACTGCGAATGTAAAAAGAAGAATCAGATCCATGCATTGTAGTGAAAAAAAAAATCTTCACTCTCTTCGTTCATCATCTTTTTTCTGAATTTCCACACACCTCCTACGATAATCCATCGAACTCTACTCTGATACCACTTGTTGAGGACGAATATGCAACCATGAGGAAGAAGTACAAACAAACAATCACACAAGATGAGAAATTTATTATATTTCGACAAAATTGCCTACAACCACCCAAGAGAATAGGAGAATTTCCTATATTCTTCAAAAGATCTCTACATCACTCTCCATCTCACAAAATGATCCTCTTTAATTGTGATTAGGGTTTTCACCACAGAGACAATATAGGGAATTCAAAACCCTACACCCCACATAATTCCAATTCTACCTCCATATATGTAATTGACCAAAACCCTACCCAATTATAATTATATGATCGAATAATTATAAAAGACAAGACACACCCAACCCTAACAACATGCATGGGTTAGAGTCATGTATTTATAACAGTTATACGTAGTTATTGAGAGTTATTATTAGTGGATGATAGTAGAAGTTATAGGGAAGTAGTGGTTGAGTTGTGAGAATTCTAAATAACTTACATAACTTTTTGTGTTTATGTATTGGTAGAGGTGTAAATTTGGCCCTAATGGCCCGACCCCGCCCTGAGCCCGAACAGGGTCTGGGCCAAGTTTTCTGACCCTGAAGGTGGGTTAGGGTTGAAAATTGAATCCCTGGGTCAGGATTGGGTCGGGCCCGGGTTGAGGCCTCAGCCAGGCCCAGCCCAGCCCAACCCAACCCAACCCTAATTTTAACACTCTCATATAATGTGTTAGCAAACCCTAACCCTAAACCTTTTCATTCTTCATTTTCTCCTTTAGCAGCCATGGCCGCTACCCCTAAGAACGACCTTCCTTCTCCTTCCTTCCCCCATCTTCTTCAATTCAATCTCCACCTCTCCTTCCTTCTCCCATCATCTTCATCACAACTTGATGGTCTCACTAGATCTGACACGTATTGGAAACTCCTGGTTTGTTTCCCGTCGCCGTACACCATCATTGGCTCCTTCCTTAGTGCCTGCTCGCATCCGTAATAATCAATAGAGATAAGAAATTTAGAGAGAGAGAGAAGAGGAGCTCTACCCCAAGCGAAATCCAGGTCTGAAACCCTTATTGGCCAACAAAATCGAAGTTTGAAACCCCTCTCTGACCAGCGAAATCTGCTTCTTAAACCTTCTTAGCAATCTCACATTTTCAAATCAAGACTCCCCTCCCATCAACTTCTTCTTCTCTGAAACCTCTCTCGTTTTTTCCTCTTTCTTTCTTTTTGTTCTTCTAAAATCCCCTCTCCCTTCTTTTCTCTTTTTTTCTTCTCTATTTCCTCTCTCCGTTTCTCTTCCCTTTGAGCCAGCAAGAAACCAGGTCGCCCCAAAGTGTCGGCGGCCTTCTTCCACCAAGTCGCAATGGCTACATCCAATAAAGATTCCAAAGAAGGTGATGGAGTCAAGGCTAATCAGGGTTAGCTTGGCTTGACCCTGAGGGTGGGTTAGGGTTGGATTTTCCAAGCCCCGAGTCAGGGTTGGGTCAGGTCTGGGCCAATAATGGAAATGCAGGGTTGGATTAAGGTTTTAAGAAACCAGGCCCAACCTGGCCCTGTTTCACCCCTATATACTGGAGTATGGGATGAATAGGGAGACATTGAAATCCTTAAAATTAAGTAAAAGAGGTCATGACTTTCTCCATAAAACCAAATCTATCCTATTTTCCAATTTTAACTCTCGTCTCTCCCACTCTATTTTCTCTCTTTCCTATTTAACATTCCTTTCTTCCGCATATGTGTTAATGGATGTCCTTTTTGTTCTTGTTATATTTCTCCTTATTTAGTTTAGGATTATCATCTTCTAGCTACAAATTTCTTATAATTCAAATTTGAAATTTGAAATTTGAAATTTGGAATAGAGTAAATGCATTTTAATTGTAGGATTAAGGATAGGGCGGATGGGAGGGGGAAGATGTAGGGGATGGGAGATGCAAAGAAAGAGGAAGAGGGCGGGAGCGGGGTTGAGGCAGGGGCTGGGCAGGGGCAGGGCAGTTCTCATCTCCAGCCAATCATGGTGGGATATTTTTTGTTAATATCATATTCTTTTACTGACGGTAATAAACCCTTGCTAATGATGGTATCACCGTTGCTAAAGCTTTGTTAGTAGCATCCTCTAGAGGCTATTTTGCAGTGGGTAGAATTATCGTCGGTAAAAGCATTAGCTCTGGTTTTTTTCAGCTCCACCGCTAAAGTTCTTATTTTTTCTATGGATACGGTTTTTTGCCTGGGAGTGCACCCTTGCATCCAAACACAAAGAATTAAAAAAGATCATCGTGCCCCCATCACTGATACTTGAGCGTGTGCTCTCATTGACCGGGGTGTTGATGCAGAGACTAGGCTCACCGACAAAAAACTTTCCTCCTTTTTGTATTGATGAATGTCACAATTATTTACCTGCATACACAAATCACTGTTAATCTAGGTTGCATTATATTTCCACCATTAGATGAGTTGTATAACTTATGGATTAATCTTTGCCAACTTTTTTCATCCCATCTTCCCTATATGGCCAACATACATTGAGCTTTTTACCACTTATTTTCAATGGTCTACATAAATAAATAAATAAATAAATAGATAAATTAAAATATATTTGGTGAATTTAATAAACTAATAAATAATGATGTTGATAACATTTTCTTAGAATTTGAGGGATAGGAGGAGCTTTCCATGGTGGTCCATTCAAGATAACAGTTAAAAAATGCTACTACATCAAATGGACAAGTTCCAAAAAAACAATAGACAATAGGCTACCAAGATACAGATAAGGACTAATCTCAAAATTATGAGACTATAAAAAAAAAATTTATCTGACAGAAAGGCGCATAGATACTTTCAGTTCTTCACATTGTGGCCCCCATAGTTCTTGATCTCTTTAATTTTTATAATTTTTATGAAACTCTAGGTTCAATTTTGACCCATTTTTCTTCTTCTTTTGAATCTAAAGTTCTCCATTGGATGTAACCCAAGTTTTGAATGACATGAATCCAATCCGTATTCCTCCATGTGACAGCTCATAAACTTAAAGGTTTTAACAAGACATGTGAATATTATAGAATTTTTTTTTGGTTAAAAGTTAACAAATGAATATCATTAAATAAGGGAGAAGTAAAGAGTAGAAAAGAACCTTTGGATCAATATTTACCTTTGGCATTGTCATGAGATAAAAATCCAAACAAAGGAAAATTATATAAAGCGATATCTCAGGCTCTGTTGAAAATCCCAATTTAGATCGCAATTGATAAATCTGGAGCCAGGTTCCAAGTAGCTGAGCTTCTATTTGTTGCGTCGCGTTTGCTAACTTATTTGCCACTAAGTTAATTTTCTTGTGATAGTGTGAGACGCACCACTGAATATTGTTTGGGTACTCTCTTGGGTTCCACCATTTTTCTTAAAAAGCACCAAAGGATCAATTGAATTCAAATACAACTTACAACTGCCTAGAAGTCACGCTCCATGCACATGGCTGCAGGCATCATATCGTCATCCTTTAAACCTGGACGGCATGGACGCATGACAAGAGAACATTTACATTTCCCTAATATTTAATAGACAATAATATTCATAATATTTTGTAATTATTGATTACGTGGGGTTTTCTTTTTTTAAATACTCGGGTTTTTTTTTTCTTTTTTCTTTTTTTGATAAAAAACTTGGGTTTGTGTTTCCAAGGAATAATTAATGGAGCATATAAAATAAATAATAAATAGAGCCAAGGGTGGAATAAAAAAAAAAAAATTTGAAGAATTAAGGATAATTTTTAAAAAAGAGAGAGCATATGGAATGTATTGGGAAAACAAGCGTGCACCAGATTAAGATAATGCTTCTCCTGTTCTCCACATCATTACCCCCATCCCGGAGTCATCGGGTCTACCGTCTACGGCAATCTTATAGTTTAAGTGTGGCGAAGGACCCAAAAACGCTCCCGAGAAGTCCGGGAGGTGTGCGCTCTTCTTCGAACAAAGGGGAGTAGAAGAACCCTCTCCTCCCGTGCTCCTCGTGAGTTTTCGATGGGTAGGGCAATGGTTGTTGGTGTCCTTTATTTTTTTTGGGTGAGTGGTAGCGTAAAGTACGTTTTGCCAAGTTATTCTTATGTTCATCTATTTGTATCCATAGATTTAATATGAGTGTAGTCACAATCGTTCAAGGCGTTTTCACCCGATGAATGGTTGTTGGATGTCACAGTGAGGACCTCTCGTCATCTCATTCACCTATTCCAAAGTCCCGTCTCTGTTCGTCCTTCAAAGACCTAACCACATGGGTCACTTCCACTGATGTGCTGTATCTCTTTCCCTCTCTCCAAAAGCCAGAGTTAACATGATTTGTTTCGCTTAGATTTATTGAATAAAAGCCACATGTTTTAGAGCCTTACTCCACCATGGTGTTTTTCTTTGTTTTGAGTGCTTGTAGAGCCTTAATAGAAAAATCAAATATTTGTCCTTTCCTTAATGTCTTGGTTCAATGGTAAGATTCGAATGTTGGGATCTCTCGGACATTCTCAGATTTCATAGCCTTGTGCACCGACTGCCTAAAATGGGTTTTCATGACATCTTTCAAAGGGAGGAAACGAGGTTTTCATGTTATCTTTCAAAGGGAGGAAACAACTCCAATATTAGATTTTTTGCTTAGTAGGCTAAGGAAACAAGGAAAGAAACTCCAATGGTTGTGATCTTAAGGAACCAAACTACTCTGTTGTAGAGATTGATGGCCCCCTGAGGGATGTGGGTTGCCCCACACTGTTGCCCCATCAGGGATGAGGGGCCGAAGGATCGTCGTAGGGATGGGAAGAGGAAGTATAGTAGGAAGAGAGGGAGGTAGGACGTGGAGTGGGAAACAAGGTCATATGGGGTGCTAAGCATGAGTTTAAGATAAAAACCGTAATAGTCGCTTAATTGAGAGAAAAATGATCAATGACTGAGATTTAACTAAATCAACGGCTGAATTTGATAACGTCCTATATACTAATTTTCACCCACGTCTTGCGACCTTTTGGCCTTATATTGGGTTGGTTTTGCCCTTTTTGTACAAATAAGTTGGAATAGGGATGTCAAAAAAGCACTCTCAGTCAGGACCCACATGAGCCTGTCCTGAGTCCAGATAGGGCCTAGGTTAAGCGTTTCAGCCGGGCAGGCTTGAGATGGAATATTTAGACCTAAAACCAGGTTGGGCCAGCTTCATGTAAGCAACAAATATAAGGGAAAAGAGCCTTGAAAGGCAGTATATGTGGCCCTTGCACCAAAAATATGGGAGTTTGAAATGACCGTCTTACACCCCATGAAAGTCAGAAATCCTATTGCTGTTGATGTTTTCTTGTGCTCTTTCTCTCTCTCATTGGCCCTTGTGTTGGTGTAGAAGTCATGCACACAACCTTTAGGGAACTCTCTTCCCTAAATGTATTATATTAATCTATACAATAAATATATTATATTACTGTATTAACATATAAAATGTCATATATTTTTTTTAAAATGTTTCCATGCGTCATAAACATCCTTTTTTAATCACATCACCCACGTCTATCTTTATTTATTTATTTATTTTTATCATACATTGTTGGCTTTTAAAGTTTGAACATGAACTGGTGAATGATCTCTCTCGCCACCTCTCATCCAAATGGCAATATGCAGGGGCTGTCATGGTCAATCAGAGACAACTTAGCCCAACCCATCCTAATCAGGTACAATAAAGGCAAGGCTGGGTTGGGCTTGGGTTGAAATATCCTAGCCCAACTTGGGGTTGGGCTAAGACTGGCTGAGTTGAAAGACCTTAGGTTTGAGCATGGGTTTCAAAACACAGCCCATTAACACCCCTAGATAAAATCCCAAAATTTAAGATTTAAATTTTTTATTATTTAGTTTTAGGAAAAAGGTTCTCAGAACATGCAAAGGGAAGGATAACTAGCATTTAGCGCCCATCTCTGTATCTTTCTCATCTTCATATGAATGACTTTGCTACCCTCCTATGTATGAAATTATTCAAGGACACCACATTGGTATATATGCTTCTTATGCCACTTGTTCGAAGAACCTTCTCTCTTATTTTCTAAAAAAAAAAAAAAATCTGAGGTGAAAAATGTAGGAAAGCTTTCTAATGCCCTCTACATGCTAAGCATATTCTTTTTCTGCCCTTTCTAATCAGGTGGGTCCCTATTGACAAAATCATTTTCATTACCATGATCAATGTGGCGTACATGAGTAATTACTCCCCACATTGGCGGTGTGGAGAACCTTCAACCTTTCAAATTTTACATATATTTTTTAGATTTTCCCCTGCAAAATTGTGTTATCTAAACATAAAATCTTTTGTTAAAGTATTTTCAACATCTTGAGAACATCTTTTACTCTATTGGATGGATACATGTGGAATTGTTTTTTGGGACCCACATCCATATATATATGGTTTCCAAAACTGTATGATAGGGTTGCATAATTCAAAAGTTATAGCGGCACAAAACTAGTTATTGTGACATTTTATGTATTAATTTAAGAGAGATGTTTATCCTCGTTTCCCACCACACCAATTATAACACAAGAAACAATTTTGTTGACTAATGGTGCAATGCAGGTGCATAGCCATGAACGGTGCTGGATAAAAAAAATTTCAGCAAAAGAATTTAGATGAATATAATGAATGAAAAAGGATTTTGAGGAGAAGGTTACCTAGAATGCATTGATGGAAAGTTCAAATGCAGCACTACTTGGTGATCATTCACGCCGAATACTCATTTTCCATTGATAGTAACCCAAGGTTGAAGATGAAGATGCTCTCTCTTCTATTTTCTCTTTTTTCTTATGTTGATGTCAATGAGTAATTAGAGTTTTTGACTTTAGCTTTTAAAACAAAACTAATGATGGAGATTACAATTTAATTGTAATCAATACGAAATTAAGGATGGAAATTATAATCTGACTGTTTTCATCATTCCAAGTAGGGGTGTCAATTCCTAAATCGAACCGGTAAAACCGGCCGGATCGAACCGATAACAACACGGACCGAACTGAATCGAACCGAGCCAAAGCCTTATTGGTTCGATTCGGTTTCGAGTATTGCAACCCCAAAACCAAACCGAATCGCACCAGAAACCGGATGAACCCGAAACCAAACCGAAACCGGCTCAAAACCCATACCGAAATCGAAACCAAACCGGTAAGAAACCTAAATACTCCAAAATTCATTAAAAAAATCAAAATTTGCATAGTTTTGTATACATTTGTATGGAAAGTCGAATCCAAACTAGACCAAAAACCAAAACCAACCAAATCGATTTAAGAAACCGAAGACAAACCGAAACCAAACCGCACCAAAACCAGAATTTCCTTATTGGTTTGGTTTCGGTTTCAACTTTTCCACACTGAAACCGACTCAATCCTGACAGAAACCGAGCCGGACCGATCGATTGACACCCCTAATTCTAAGTGACAAAAGATAACCTTTAATTATCTTTAATCATACATAGTAAGGATAATCTTACTATAGACACCTCATTTTATCGCCCTTAATTAGAAAGATTAGGTGATGATGAATTGAAATTCCCTGGATTGTGATAGAATTTTTTATTTATTGCTGAAGGTCTTCTTCCTTGCCAAATCCATGTTGGTTTAAGAAGATTTCAATTGGTTAAAAATAAATTCAAATATGATTAATGGATTTGATATGTCTAGAATAGTCCTAGAGCACTCCAAAGACCCAGACCGATCTTGATTTGAGCAAAAGGCCTAATCAGATCAGTCCGAGTCAGATTTGTACTGACTCTAGCAGACGTTGTTTGCACTTAGACTAACACCTTTTTCAATTGGCTGGTGTTGGCCAAACTTTTCTGCATGTCGTTCAGAAGTCCTTACATGTCCACTTGCGATTTTGTAGAGATTGTCTGAATCTAATCGGGAGATCTCTCGCATGTCTCTTGCTTGATGACTAAAGCTTGTGCCTGGACATGTCTTAAGACCCCAGTAGGTAACATCCTAGAGGATTCTAGAATCCCAAGAAACTAAGGAAACTCTTCCTGTACTGTGGAAGAATATTTTCTTTTTATGTAAAGCCAACATAGACCCCTTTGCATGGAGAAAAGAAATCTCATAAGAATTGAAGCAAACGACGAACATTAGGATAGCATAGTGGTGGCAGTTTCGGTTTATAGAGTCGGCATCCAAGGGAGGAGGTCATGGGATCGAACCCTGTCGTACGCATTGTGTGAGTGTGTGTGTGTGTGTTTTCTTATTTATTCTATACCCACCCGTGGATTGCCCAGATGGTTAGGGCGAACTAGGGATTGTGTGGATTAGGCGTACGGTCTTAGGTTTGATTCCCCATCTGTGCATCTACGATTTAAGTGGAGATCATGGTGGTGGGTTACTGTGCTAGTTTCCCCAAGGATTAGTCGAGGTGCGCGTAAGCTGGCTCGAATACCTTGATTAACAAAAAAACAAAAAAAAATTGAAGCAAACGGAAATTGCCAAGGACGACCTTTAGCTCCCAAGTAAGACTATAAATAGATGATCCCTCACTTATTTTGGGAGGATTTCACATATATTACTTATGTATTCATCAAACCATTTGGTCGAAACCATTTTATACACTTATCAAGAAATTAGGTCATGAATTGGTCTCTCCATTTTGAGGGTGAGTATTATTCACTATCTTATCTTTATCTTTCAAATTTTAAATGATGGTTTTATACAAAAACAAACCCATCCCGAACAAAAGCAAGGAAAGATTTATTTATTATTTTACCAACAAAAAATATTTATTTAAGTTGACATCCTTTTCACTCTTTTCATATTTTTCCAGTTTTCAATTATTTTTAACATATATATATATATATATATTTTATTATGTTTGGAATGTATTCCCATACTCAAACAAATTGTAATCAATGGAGGTATAATCGTGAATCATAATTACTTCCTTGAACTTAGATGGATTTTGACTATACTTATGGGGTAAATTTTTTTATATCCCCTGCTCTCTCTCTCTCTCTCTCTCTCTCTCCTCGACTCCTTGTGAGGGATGGTAAGAACCTGCTTCTCCCTATGTTGAATTAATGAATAAATGAAAAAATAATCAGGTTGGCATGGTTTCAAGTATGATATCGTATCAGCTGAGATCAATCCTCAATTTTTGACTGATCTGAATAAATTATCCATATCATTTCAAGGGTAAAACAATGAAAAAAAAAATCTACTTTCTCTGAAAAAAAAAAAAAAAAAAGAAACAAAAGTGATCAATATGCACCAATCATCTCCTATACTGATCAAATCTTGGTATCAATAGTACTAAATCCATGTGTTGGAAATAAAACGTGGAACGGGTAACGTTTTATGACGCATTCTAGGGTCCAAAATGAGTAAGATCCTCTCCAACGCATGCGGTATGACCAGTGTGAGTTCTCTCCCTCTCTCTTTCTCTCTTCTAGTTTCTGCTTCTCTTTCGACATTGGTTCCTCTTCAACACTTTCTTGGAGAGGATCAAAATCCAAAAATAAGAAACGCATAGAATCTAGATACCAAATCTTCTGCTTGTAATGCGCTAGTCCTCTAGTGAATATTTGAGGACTAAGAGAAATTGATACACATCAGCTGTTTTTTTTTTTTTTTTTTTGGTAACAAAAAAGTCTTCTCAGCTGTTGAATATGCACTGAAGGGCCTGATGCACTACTATGGATTTAGGGGATGGTATTAGTATTGGTATCTACTAATCATATCATTATTGATCTGATACCGATCCAGATCAAATTGGACCAATGAATATCGGTCAGTTTTGTCCTTAGCTTTTAAAAGAAAAAAAAATAATATATATATATATATATATTCTTACTGTTTCATACCTAAAATGATATAGATAATCGATCCAAATCGATCAAAAATCGGGGATCAATCTCAGCCAATATCAATATGATAAGACCAATATAATAACGATAATTAAAACAATATGCACCACCGATGATCTGAATCCGAATGTATACATATTTTTTCTTTGTTAGTTCCAGGAGAAATTATTTGATTATGGTTCATAAGGGTTTATAGAACTTTTACTTTCACATTTTTTTTTAACCAACATGGATAAGATGTGAAACCACTTTCGTCTCCACTTATCCTAAACTATTACACAATTTAATTTAAATCTTGATAGGCCGGTTCAACAGAGGCTGTCACTTGTCAGTCCATCTGTATGGATCGAAGGTGGACCAGTTAAGTGGGTTAAGCTTGACTCATCAATTTGACATTATCTATTATCTATGTGACAGTGGCCCCAAGTCTGGGTTATAATATCAATATCACTGGCGGTATTGGTCACCATCGATATGGACATGATATAAACCAAGATATAATGGGTCATATCACAGCATAAATTTTAAAAAGAATCATTTTAAAGCCATTATTTATGATTTTTTCTAACTAAAGATCAGTAAAAGAATATCGTTAATATCCATATATATATATATATATATATATATTGGTGAGGAGATATATTAGCATAAGGAGGGAGAACCCTCGAGTATAAAAAGAGAATGGGCTATATATACCTAGCAAATAATGAAAGCGTCTAGAATATTCTACATTTATCCAATAACTCAACTTAACCTTATCCCAATTAAATGTAGTCGGCTACATGGATCATTATTTTTCAATCAATTGTATTCAAAGCCATACTTTTTTTCTTTTTTTTTGGTAAAGGATTCAAAGCCATACTTAATCCTAAGCTATGCATGTCCTTCCTTATCATTTCTCCTAGGGTCATTAGGCTTATCCATGGTTCTTCTAATTCATTCAATTTGTATAAAATTACCTCTATACTAGAAATTCAAAGACCTCTCTTGCACTTACCTCTCGGCCATCCGATGCTTATCTCACTGCCAAACTCACTGTAGAGGATGTTCATGCTCTATCTTCAGCTCTCATTACCTCACTTTCAAACTTACGTTGCTAACATTACATATTATATACTTTGTTTTTATTATACTTATCCTACAATTTTCTAGTTCCAAGTTTGAACCCCATAATTTAAACATTGCATTTATCTTTGCTTTTGTTTCATCCACCAAAATAATATTCTCAACAAAAAACATATACCAAGGGATATGATTTTGAATTTCCTAGTTAGCTCGTCTATGATTAAAAAAAATATACATAAGCTTAAAGCTGATACTTGATGTTTATTTCCTTCACTCCCCCTCCCCCATCCATGGTTCTTATACTAGTTACTCCACCATTATATATGTCTTTAGCTCTGTCCATATATTTACTAGAAACACTTTCTTCTCTTAACACTTGCCAAATTAACTCTCTATGAACTCTATCATATTTCTTACTTCTTGTTTTCCCTATTATTTTTTAGCTTTTTCAATCCATCAAGCAGTCAAAAGAACAAATAAAAAAAGTGAAAAAAAAAAAAAAAAACCAAGCCACTTCAATTGGATTGTGTTCCAAAAGTACTTCATTTTGCTACATTTTCTTTTCATGCCTTTTCAGTTTTCCCCATCCAAAGATGTGGGCCTCCATTTGGATGTTGGCATAGGACGGTGAACAAGCGAAGTAAACACAATGCTAGCAAAAAAAAAAAGAAAGCTAAGCTAAGCTAAGTGAACACAAAAAATAAAAAAATAAAAAACAATAAGTATCAATTAACTAAGATGATGTTATTAATAATGATAAGGTTGTATTTATGGGCAGTAGATTAACCATATGCCTTTCACCAAAAAGGCATCCGGCCAATTGCTTCATGAATTAATGATCAATTGTCAGAGTATAAGATATTTGGATCAAAACTGTTAAAATAGTAGTACACCATACTTGATATCGAAATATAAGATTCGATACCTATGTTAGAGTCCTTCAAGAGTCGCCGCTGGAAATCATTGAGAAGCAAATGGGATTATAGAAGGATCTAGGCATTATGAAATTTATAATTTGCTTCAGATGTAACAGCTAGGAATCCTCATGATGAAGCACAAGACCCAACTTTCCAGCATTTGTTCTCACCTGATGCAATAGCTTTTCTTGGGTCTCACCATCCTTTTTCTTAACCTGAGAAAAAGATTCGAACAAATATTATTAGATTCTTTGAGGAGGTGATCAGCGCTAAAACATGATTACCAAAAAATAAATAAAAATAAAATAAAGAAAGACCAGTGCTAACTAATATAAAGGGCTAAAATCTTGCCTATATATGGCTGATCCCTCAGCAATCAGAATTACCAGTCTTTTTCAGTCATATAATTTACTTGGAAAAAAAATTTGGCTGTTACTTGGGTTGTAGCCAAGTAGATGCAACCTCTGCTCATAGCCAAAGAAAAATGAAATAAGTCACCTTCCCCCTTTGGGGTCACGAATACTCTCTTATGTTTTTTAGTGTTTTCAAAAAATACCTTTCAAGATTCTATTTGTTTTTTTGCACGCAAGGGTTAGAGATATAACCACATGTGGTACTGATTACAAAAGTTTATTTTTCAAATCTGAAAATTTCACTTCCCTTTCCTTTCCTTCCCTTTAATTCTACTTACAGCCAAACGAAGTCACAGTAAAATTTAATAATCAAATTTAAAATATTTTCAAGTTAGTTAAAAAATTGTTATTTTGTAATTTTTTTCTATTTTTTAAGTAATTTTATTTCTCTTCCTAAAGGTAGATGAAACTAATAAAGCAGTCACATCGCACATATGACTCCTTTTGGTTGCAAGGGAAATGAAAAAGGAGGGAAGAGAAATTTTCTAACTTAAAAAATAAACTTTTGTGATCATCACCCCCTATAATTAGTTATTAAGTTTCACTTTAATTTATATTCAAAATCTTTGCTATAAAATGTAAAATAAAAATTACCAGCAAAATATATTATTATTAAATCTGGTAAAAATATTAATTAATTTAATTTCAAATTTTAAAAAGGAAATTTTATAATCATTACCCAATGTAACTCTAGTTTGTGTCACAGAAATTAACAATTACCATACATACACGGAGGAAAGTAGTAATCAACATGTTGGCATGATCAAGCTCATCAATTGAAGAACATGTAATTTGTAAGCCCAGCATTTCTATTGCCCTTTGCACCAGACCCACTGCTCCCATTGCCTTGTTGCAACGGATCTTTAATAGAAATCTCTCTTTTTCCATCATATATGCTTCAATCTGTAATCATTTTTTTTAAAACACAAGAGTTAAATTGAAAAAAAATATATATATATATATATATATGATAATTATGAATGAAGATGAAATTAATGTAGATGGACCTTAGATATAGTTGGCAGAGCTGCGTTACGATCATAACCCTTTGTAGAAGCTTCCATTAATGGTGGAGTTTCATCATCCTCAAGGGTAATAGAAGATGACTCCCCAGAAGAAGCAGTGGAGGATGAGGATAAGCTGGTTTTTTCCAACTCTTTCTCTGTCTCTTGCAATACATTCTGAAGATAAGCTTGTGCATCTACTAGAATAGATCGTTTATCCATCTGCCATCATCACCACATAGATACACTACTTGTTTTAGAAACTTAACAGACTTAAATCTGATTATAAAGAAACAATAATCAAGGTCTACTACTGATATTTGGTTCCTGGATTCCGCTCGGAGAGATCTAGAAGGGGTTTTCCTAGGAAGAGCAAGGTTCAGAATAATGTGACTCCCAATTGTGGGATTTTTTTCCTATTTTACGAGTTAGTTTCTCTGTTGATAGTAATGCCGAAAGTAAAAGGGTTAACCTCGATTTTATAATTTGTGGGTATTTATTTATTTATTTATTTAATTTTTTTTTTTTTACAAAAGGGTTTGATATTCAAGTACTGCTCACTATAGTACGTACCTTTGTTATGTTAGGGACAAGAGACCTCAAAGTCATCAGCTGTTGATTCAATCTCTTCCTTCTGTTTCTTTCAAATACAAAATTTCTACTTCTACTCCCCTTATTTTTCTTCTTATCATCACCACCAGTTTCTAGTTCTTCTTCATCCTCCAGTTCTTCCATTTCCTCCTGTTGTTGCTGCTCCACATACCCTAGTTGATCATCAAACCCTTGGGCCTCCTGAGACTGGAGATCCCACAACTCATCAAAGCTTATTCTCGATTTTCCGATGTTGCCGGATTCTGCAATCGCCGGGGGAAAGCTGAGTGGCGCCGCCTCTTCATCCTGCATTAAGAAGGCTTCCAGCTCATCCATTCCAGGAAAACATCCACCCATCTCCCTCTCTCTCTCTCTCTCTCTCTCTCTCTAACCAAAAGGAGAAGCAGACACAGTGACAGGACCAATCCACAACCAGAAACGTCGTCTGCCTTTGAAACGTCGTCAGCCTTTTCAACTAGAAGAAAAAAAAAAAAAAAAACGTGGTCGGCTTTCAACCAGAAAAAAAAAAAAAAAAAAAAAACGTGGTCGGCCTTATCATTTAAGAGATCTGTCAGTCGCCGACGCCATGACTAACCAACGGAAGAAAATTACAGAAAGGGTTTTGTTGCATTTGAACCGTCCAATTGTTATCATTTAACTTTGGGATCGAATGATCTACCGTTTCAGTCCCGCGACTTTCATAACAGCTGGGAAGTTCTTGAATGGTGTGATAAAACTATTAAAGAATGGGTAGTGGGTGGAAAGTGATATGGTTTCTAAATAAAATAACTTATCCAAGGGCATTTGGTTTAGAAGTATATGGATCCTGTCCCCATAGCCATTTAAATCGTTCTCTCTTCTTATCAGCTTATAGAAATAATAATTTTTTTTTGGTAGAAACATTTAGAAATAATAAATACATGGAAATTGAATCATACTCTCTATTTATTTTATTTTATTTTTACAGAGAATAAATTATATTAAAAAAATCAGCAAAGAAATAAACTGAAACATAAAAACAATCAAACTTGCAATAAGAGCCGCACCTTTGGTATTGCTATCGAAACGAGGTCTAGAGTTCACATTACTTGTCAACTCTTTCACCATATGTGATTGGAAAACAATGTTCGAAGGCAGAAACTAAAATATATGGAAATTTGCAAGATCTCCATTAATTATTTAGATGAAGAGTAATAGGAATTTTTTTTTTTTTTTTTAAGGAAGCTATCTAATTAAATGAAGAAGAAGATGATTTACTACGTTGGGAGAAATATCACAATAGAAATCTCTGAAGAACACTTAAACTCGTGGCAAGAACACTCACACAGAAACCCCAACATGAAAAAATCCCAAATCTCACTTCCTTACGCTACAAGACATCATAACATATAAATGCTCCTCCAAGTCAGGTCGATCTATTAGGTCGCGGCTAATAGGGTTGTAGTATACCATGGACTTCGCCCCCGCACACCCATACGAGATAGTGATGGGCTTCAAGTCCTGTGCTACCATCACAAACTTAAGATAAATCCCATTTGGATTGCCATCAATTTTTTTTTTAAAGCAGTTTAATCTTTAAAATGGATCAATAATTCAAGAGAAAACATAACATATGGTCATTTCATTTATTAAATGAGGTTGGGGGAGTTTCAATAGAACTTATTTCGATTATATGACCATTTATTAAATGATTTGGGGAGCTTCAAGATCTTAGTTAGATCATATGCCTATTTAATGCGTTTAAATATCACTAATTAATAACCCTCAGTTCAAGGAATTCTTTTGAGAAGTGTTGAATGATGGTTTAGTTCCCTTGCAAACATGGATAATTCGTAGCTTAATTAAAGAACCTTCTAATATGATACTGTATACAATTAATGAAAGTTTTGGGACCTATCCAATTGGCTTCTTGTGCCTACTCAAACAGGAAATCAAGACACTGAATTTAAAAGTGTTCAGAGTGAAACAATTATGTTCAGAGCAAAACAATTATGTCTCCATGATCTCTCCGCACCGTATAGGAGCCCTTCATCCCGTTGAAGCCCATCGGGCAAGTGGTTTTATGCTGGTTCTTATGCATGCATGTAAAGATACAGTCATTTATTATATGGAGATGTCTTGTTAATGCATTGTCGACTAAAGACCAAAGAAAAAGGAACATTGATGTCACACCAAATTGTGTTCTATGTTCGGTTGAAATAGAGAATCGAGATCATTTGTTCTTTGAATGCCCATTTGCAGTGGCAGTTTTAGGTGATATATTTTCCTTGTGCTCTAATGGAAGGAGGCAGCCTATTGGAATTATAGATGCAGCAAAATGGGTTAATCATGAATTTAGTGGTAGTGATCAGATCTGGATTGTAGGAAAGCTTGCTTTTTGTTCTAACGTTGAGCAGATTTGGCGTGAGAGAAATTTTAGAAATTTTCAAATTATAACCAAAACCAGGTTTCAAGTGGTGGAGAAAATAAAAAATGATGTGTTGTAGGAAAGCTTGCTTTTCGTTCTACTTTAATTTTTTTCAAGTGTTCATTCTGTTAAAGCCAGCTTATTGTTGACAATTGGGGATTGCAGATCTCCTGGATTGTTAAGATGCACAAGACTTGCTCATGGTTGAATCCTCTTCAAGGTATGGTAGCTCTTCATAGTGATGGTGCTTTAAATCAAGATAGAGCTTCTTATAGTGGTATCATTTGTGATGTAAAATGGTTTCCCATTTTTGCTTTTGCTGGACTTGGGGATGTTCGATTGGTCTTAATTATGAAGATGCAAGCTATTATAAGGAATATGTCTATTTGTATTGATAGGGATTTGATGTGTGTATTTGTCCGGTGAGATTCTAATTTGGCTATAGACATGATTAATGGAGTCATCAAAGGTCCACGAGATGCTCAAGTTCTGAAAAGTAAGATTCTTCACCTTTCAACCTTTTTTGTTCAGATAGAGTTTAAACATGTTTGGAAGTATTTGAATAATCTTGTTGATTATATATGGCTTCGTTCATAACGAGTATCGATATTAGCTTACTTTTTGGAAGAGTTTTGGGATGATCTGAAAGGTTTAATTACAGATGATGCTAATTTTTAAGATTTATTACCGAATGTAATCTGCTGATTTCATATTTTCAGATTGTTTTTTGGGGCTTGTTCTTCTTGATTTTTGGGGCCTATCTCCCTTCTTTTAGGTCTGTCTAAATAGGGAGTGTGGTTTCCATCTCCTGTATTTTATTTTCTTTCTTTGTACAATATATTAATCTATCCAAAAAAAAAATCAAGATGATTTGATGCCAAAGGTAGGCTTTTCAATCATCTTAGAGATTTAATTATTTGGGATATTAGAGATTCCTCTAAAGCTATGTCTTGCAAAATCTCTTCCATCGAAGATCTTGTTCAATCAAGACAGCTTGGGACTATATCTTTACAATCCTCTTTCGAACAGGATCTTGGAAGTGAAATGGATCAAGCCAGAAGAGGGAACTATAAATTTGAATATTAATGGGAGCTCCTTGGGAAATTCAGGTCATTTAGATGCAGCTAGTATTTATTTATTTATTTAATTTTTTTTTTAATGGGGAGCCTATGGGAAGCTTTTCTACTTATTTGGTATTATGTCAATTTTCTTCACCGAATATTCAGATTTTTTCATAGTTTTGGAAGTGGTGAAACGTGAGGGTATTACCATTATATGGATTGATTGTGACTCAAGTTCAGTTTTGGTTAGTATGAACTATCTCACTATTCCGTTGAAATTTCATCAAAAGTGGGCCTTTTTTAAACTCTTTCTTGATTTCACTTCTTGGAAGATCTCGCATTGCTATAGATAGATGCATTCAGTGGTTGATGCTCTAGTTAAAAAGAGTGCCCGTCATCAAGCTTCTGACTCTTGGGTCTCTAGTCCTTGATATGTTCATGCTAATATATCTTGGGACTACCAGGAAAGGCCATGATATCGCTTTGAAGATTCAATTTTTAACTTTCTTTGGGCTACATAGGAAGCTGGAAATTTAATTTCTATCTTGTATCTTGGTTTTTGCTGATGACAATATTGAAGGTGGAACCTTGAGACAAAAGCAGAGTCTTTTTCTGCTAATGACAAAACCATAGGTGGAATATAAAACTTTTATATATTTTCAATTCCCCTTCTAGATATGCTTGGGTGTTAAATTACCGGCAAAAGGTAAGGTATATTGATGTATACCATAAGTTAGCACCCACTGTGTCTACCTCTCTCTTCCCCTTTTGAAACGACCCCCTACCCCTTGCCCCCAATGGTGCTATTCACTAGCTTACCATATATTGGGGACATACCTATCCCTCTCCTTTTTTTATATATAATTTTTTTTAATATAATCTTTTGCTTCTCTATAGAAAAAAAAAAAAAAAACCCATCACCTTAGAACAAACAACAAGCCTTATCCCAACTTAATGGGGTCGGTTACATGGATCCAAGCAAACCAAGGAAAAAAGAAAAAGTATGAGTTAAGAGAAACAAATTAGTGATAACATTAACGAAGTAGAACATAGCTATAGGGGTCTGCTACCTAGATCCTAGACCTCCAATCTGCTCTATTCGAGTCCATACTTGGGACAAGACCTAATTTGTGTATGTATTTCCTCACTGCCTCTCTTATGGTCATTTTTGGCTTGCCTTTAGCTCGTTTGGGTCATTTTATCTGAATTAGGTCACTTCTCCTTACCGGTGCATCCAATGGTCTTCGTTGAACATGGTCATACTGTTGTTGTATGGTTGTCCTTGTTGGCAACCTGACCACGTGACAGTAATGATGTGGCCAGTTTGGGTGACGTAATCAAAAGTGATGGCATGATAACGTTGAGTGTCATTGATGAGGTAACATAGCCACATTGTGTGCATAGAGTGGTTTAATTCATCCATGGTAGGTGGTGCGGGTTTTTGTGTCAAAACTGATAAAATTGGCCTATTTATGCTTGGAGAAATTTTCGATAGTGAAAATGACATTTTTGAAATATCATTTCTTCATGAAAAAGATAGATTGTAGTTTATCTAGTCCAGTGTATTTGATTTTGTCGCATTCCGATACCGTATGAAGAAGTTACAACATTTGTGGCAGTCAAGGGCAGTTTCGACATTGAAGATGAATTTTTTAAAGGAAGTGTTCTCTATGTAACAATACGACAAAAATCCTATCTTTTCAATGGTTCTGATTTCATTGTGTTCTGATTCTGTATGAGAAAGATGCATCATTAGAAATGTCTAGGGATATTTTGGTCTTTTTACATGGTTGATTCAGATGATTGGGTCTTCTGAAAAGTCGTAGAGCGTCCAGTCACGGTTCCAACATACTTTGTTTCATCTTGATCGAATATCGTATGAAAAAGTTATGTGTTTCCGTGAAGCTGATTTGAAAATCTAAACTGAAAATTCATCAATTGCTCTCGGTGTTGGGTGGATTTCTTGAAATTTAGTTTTGAAATTTGAAGGGTTTTTGTGTAATTTTAAGATTTTGAAGGTCTGAGTTGCAGGGGATCTTTAAGCACTGAAATATATGGAGGCAGACGCTTGATTGTAATAAAAGAGAGTATAGAGTTGTACAATGGAGGATTCAGATGAAGACACATAGGCCTTATTCTCATCTAATGGCTGCTGAACTTGGGCACTAACGAGACGGTTTAGATTCCTGCATGAAGGTCCTCATTGGAGAAGTGCATCGGACATCATGGTGTGGTGCCTCACCATATTGAGTCTTGATTGTGTATAGCTCATGTGCATAGAATCTATAAAGAGATTCTTCATATCTTGATCTAAGCCAATCATATCAGATCGGTTCCGATCTAACGGTCAAGATCAATGGAGCTTTATTAAAGTTAGCCGACAACATACCATAAAACTCGCTACACCAGCCAATCGGTGATCGACAACGCGTCTGACAATGTCAGTGCATACGTTATGATGACATCATCTTTGACTTTGTAAGATTCAAATCTAATGGTTTATATCTATTGTCCATTGGTTTAATTGGACGGATTAGATTATAAGATCTTTTAGATGAGATCTATAGTCAGATTTCGCCCTTGTTGCATGCACCGCCGGCGTAGCCTACGACACTCCAACAAAGATTCAATTTTAGGCTATCTATGGTCATATCTCCCTCATTTTAACTCGGATTTGGGTGAACCAAGTTGCTACTTCTTCGTTTTTTCAAGTCCTACACCATGGCAGTAAGAAAAATGAGTTTTGAGTGAAGTAAGGCTACGATTTTGGTATGAGAAGTTTCCCTCTTGATGGTTGATCATTGAATGAGGTTTATTGCTTGATGGAAAGAGTCTTTATTCCATTAAAGTGGGCTTGAGAAGGTAGTTGAGTGTTCTTGATGTTTCATTAATCAAAAGCTAAGAGAAATGAGAAAAGAAGAGACGATTTTTCTATTTGTGCTTTAAAGTGCAAGAGGACAAGGGAGAAGACTTGTGAGATGCCAATGCCATGACCATGTTGAGCTTACTTGAAGATTCAAGTCTCCTACTCTAAAGGGGAGTTGAGGATTCTAGTGTGTAGAGACTATGCTCTGAGGCAACTTTGCTAACAACAGACAAGGGCTGTGAGATTTTTTAACCCTAGAATTTACATTATATGCATATATGATAATATGTATGTATGTTAGGGTTAGTCGTGGATGAATGTTTACATGCTAGGTTAGTTGTGGATGAACTGTAAGTATGCTAGCTAGTTGTGGATGCATTTGCTAGGCAAGACTTAACTGTAGGGCATTGATATAAGTCCAAATTTACTGTATTCTTTATTGAGTACTTAGTGGGTTCTAAGCACCGAGAGTGGATGCTCCCGTGTAGTTGGTGCTACACATTGTATCGGCATTGCGAGTACCATCTCAGCTTTGGTTTAAGAAAATTGGGTGTAGGTGTTCCCGACTATAGGTGCAGTCAAAAGTAGTGTATTGAGTAGGTACGAAGCCTTTACATGCACTACTCCAGGGATGTAGAAAAATTACCGAACATCGTAAAAATCCTGTGTTGTGGGTGCTTGTTGTTTGCATTTTATATTGAAGTGCATGAAATGTGGAATGGGTGTGTACACTTGGAAGTGCCTATGAGAGGCTGAGTGTGCATACGACTGTGTGCAAACAGGGACAGGTATATCAGGTTTTTTTTTGCCAGACATCGGATAGATTTTTAGGAATCGGAATTGGATTCACTGCGTCACCTTCCCTCTCAATGACTGCCGGATTACAACACATACCACTTCAAACAACATTTTCGAAGCTTATCATGAATTGAGGCAACCCCCAAATGCGTTCTAATTTATTCACTCTTTACCTTATCCCTCATAGTTTTCCTGCATATCTATCTTAACATTATCACACCAACTACACCTAGTTTATCAATATGTTGCTTCTTAACGGCCCAACATTTCGACCCATACATCATAGCCAATTGCACGACTATCCGATAGAATTTTCTTTTAAGTTTTACCAAGATACATTTGTCGCACAGAACTCTAGACGCACCCTCCACTTTGTCCATGCCACTTTAATCTTATGTGACACATCATCCTTTATAAATCGCCTTCTTTATTAATGATACATCCCAAATATTTAAAATAATCACTTTGCATACTCTCTTTCTTCAATAGTTACCATGGCATTATCCATTGTAGCGTGACTAAAGTTACACATCACATATTTTATCTTCGATCTACTTATCTTAAGGCCTCTTGATTCGAAGGATGATCTCCATCGCTCCATTTTTTTTTTTTCTCTAAAAGATCAATTATATTAAAAATGAAACAAATTTTAAACATAGAATACAACCTGGAAAAGACCAGAAACACCAACATAGAATAGGAAGCACCCCCACCTTTAGCATTGCCGTCACTCCAAATTCACCTCAGAACAAACAACCCTAATTTTATTTCAACTATGAATCAGGCAAACTTCACCTTAGATTAAGAAAATTAAGCACCAAAATTATTGCATCAAGCTGGTTCCTTCTACAAGGCAGTTTGTGGTTCATAGACCATCGACCACATGCCTTTTCTCCAAGAAGTCAATCGGCCAATTACTTCATGAATTAATAATCAATGGTCACACAATATAAGATACTCCAAAAATTTTTGGGAGGTTATATAAGATAACATATTTCTCTTTTTTAAGATATAAGATAAATCAATCAATTCTGCCAAAATAGTAGTACACTGTACTTGATATTGATATTGAAACAATACATGATTGGGAGAAACATTAATAGATTCTTTGAGAAGTCTGCTTCAAATGTACTAGGAATCGTCAGGAGGGGCTGTTAGAACACCCAACTTTCAAGCATTTGTTCTAACCTAATGCAATAGTTTTCTTGGGTCACACCTTCCTTTTTCATAACGTGAGAAAAAGATTGGGAGAAACATACTAAATTCTTTGAGAAGGTGATTAGTGCTAACCAATTAGCATTTTGTGCTTACATAAACGGCTTAGATCTTGCCTATGGTACAAGCTTGGTCCTCCATAATGAAGATTACTGGACCATAATTAAGTTTGTGCCTTTTTTTTTTTTTTGCTATGAGTTGGCAAAAGAATATATTAAGCACAAATAAAATAGGCTGTACTGTACTTACAGTGGGACATTCTCAGATGGATAAAGAAAAAATGATAAGTATACTATACAAAAGTAGCATACACGGAAGACCTTAATATTCCATCTTCAACATGGTCATTAGCAGAGCTCAAGAATCTCAAGATTAATTTTAAGAGATCACCTTTAGCATTTTCACCAACAGTATCCTTTAAACAAAATAATTTTTTGTGTAATAATTTTGTTTTTTTTTTTTTTTTTTTTTTTTTTTTTTTTTTT
>NC_056557.1:26903959-26919948 GCF_013358625.1 Macadamia integrifolia | reverse complement strand
TTTTAATAAGTAACTTGCATGTATTAAGGAAAAGGAAAACTAAAAATGTAGATTAAGGCAACCCCTACAACCTTCTCTGGGCAGACCAAATGAAAGGTTGAGAGGTCCCTAAATCAAACAAGATAAACCCTGTAACACAATTCATGTAAAAAGAAAAGCTTTAACAATTAGGAAAAGATGTTATATGAAAGAGTTAAGAAGCCCAATCACGGGAGTGAAGAAAGTATGGGGCATTTTTCATGTGATGACTCTTCCGTAGAAAGCTTCTTACTACTAGATGGGTTAAGCTTCTAAAGATTGCAGCGCCACCGTCTTCATTCAACTCTGGTGCTTCCTCTGAAAAATCAAAATGTATACCCTCTATATTATCAGCTTGATGGGTCACCCACACTATGGTTTAACTCAACTTGGTCTATCAACTCCTCATTATGATTCAACTCTATCTCTTCCTCTGAAGAAATAACGGAATCTACAAGATTATCAGCTCCCTTGAAATAAGTCGCATCTGCTACATAGTTGGGAGTCAAATCTTCAATCAATTTGCCATTATCCTCTCCATCTACCACGTCAACATTGTATCTTTTAGGAATATTCTCTACCAGATTTTTTGAGGAAGGCAAAACAGTGGTCAAATGAGTAGTATAAGAGATTTCCTTGGCTGAGTCACCCCCTTTTTGCTTTATAAAGTATGTTGACTTTGCCACCTTATCATCCACCCGGCCATCAATGTCAAGAGAATCCTGGATAAGGTTCAAATTGGAGAATATCTCGTCCCTTGATGCATTCCACGACCTCAGACACTTCTTCATTAGAATTCGATTTCTTATCAACTTTGTCCTCCAAATTATGAGTAAAAATAGGGATTGATTGGCCTTCAATCATAATCGGTTCATTAGAAAGAAATAAAATTCAAATCCTTTGCTTCCTCCCCTAATTTTTCTCCATCAAACTCCTTATTATCCTCCAAAGAGGAAGCCAACGTATCTTGATAAGGAAATTTCTCAGCATTTGAAAATCTCCCCATCAATACCCCATTATTCACGCCATTAATATATGGAATAATGTCCAACTCACCTTCCTCCAAATCCTCCTCCCTCTTAGCTAGCGAGAGATATCCTTAGTGTAGACCAAAATATTCTCCTCAATTGCCAACACATTTGAGTAAACCAAATTGAAACCCGAATCCAAAACTGACCTTCCAAAACTTCTTCCTCATAAATCTCATCCTCAGCTATGGACTCTTTTGAAATTGAAGTTGGCACCTCTTTGGTCAGCCCTTCAAGCAGAGAGAAAGCATTAAAATTTTTTGTGTAATCATGATTCTGTTCTATCTTAAAATTTTAATGAATCCATATATATATATATATATATATAATTTTTTTTTTTCTTTTGTAATCATAATAGTAAAATTTAATGTAACCCACTAGAGCACTATTTTTAGAAACAAACGCCTTGCCCTCGCTTGGGATGTCCCAATTGTTTCCTTCCCCCTAATTTTAATGTATCATCTTGTTTGCTTCTTATGGTTGTTTCTTCCTTCCCCATTTTTTGGTTGTTCCCACCTTTTTCATGGCTGTAATTCTTCCTCCTATCTTGATGTGTTGCCCTTGCTTGGGATCTCCCAATTGTTTCCTTCCCCCTAATTTTAATGTATCATCTTGTTTGCTTCTTATGGTTGTTTCTTCCTTCCCCATTTTTTTGGTTGTTCCCTCCTTTTTTTATGGTTGTATTTAATGACAGATTTGAAAAATTTAGAAGTTAGTTAAAGATTCATTTGTTACGTAATGTAATTAAAAGTTTCTTTTAGTTTTACTCTAATTTTAATACTCTTCCCCTCTATTTCTCTTGCTACCACACCAGCCAAAGGAAACTCAGAAACAAGTAATTACCACACATACAAGGAAGAAAGTAGCAATCAAAATGTTGGCATGATCATGCTCATCAATTGAAGAGCATGTAATTTGCAAGCCAGCATTTCTATTGCCCCTTGCACCAGACCCACTGCTCCCATTGCCATGTTGCAAGTGATCTTCAGTAAGAGAATCTATCGATCCTTTTTCAACACATATGCTTCAATCTATATTCATTTTTGTAATAACAGAAGAATTAAATTGAAGATGTATTTTTTCTACCGACCTTGGATATAGTCGGTAGAGCTGTGTGAAGATCATATTGCTTTGTAAACGCTTCCATTAATGGTGGAGTTTCATCATCCTCAAGGGTAATAGAAGACTCCTCCCAAGAAGAGGTAGTAAAGGATGAGGATAAGCTAGTTTTCTCCAACTCTTTCTGTGTCTCTTGCAATACATTTTTGAGATAAGCTTGTGCATCTACTAGAATAGATTGTTTATCCATCTACCATCATCACCACATCGATACACTTATGTTATAAAATCAAAATATATATATTTTTTTGTTTACAAATAACCATTATATTCAACAGAGAGCTATGAAATAAGGGTCCCTTACAAGAGAAGCCTAGGAAATTCGGAAAAGAAGAAGAGAAGGAAAGAAGGAAAGAGAACTATACAATCAATAACAAACCACCCTTAACCCTGAGAGGCAACAGACTCCACGAGCCCAGTAAGTAAACCCCAAATAGTGAGCAAAACTTATTGTGGGGAGTATTAATACATAGAATCTTTGCAGGCTTGCACCTTACCGTTACCCTTAACTTTTTTTTTTTTTTTTTTTTGTAAAATTCAGAAAATGAATATATTGATAATAGATAAACTGCCTAATATATGGATTATGTGGAAGAGGAATATTAGAAGATCGGGGATCATGTCTGTGTCAGATCAGCATGTATCTATATCTGTTGGATGGCTACAGGAGTCTATTTTTGTTTCAGTGGTTCATGTGAACTATTTTAGAGCAAGAAGAAGAGAACTTTGGGCAAACTTGGAGGCCTCAGTGCCTGGCCTTAGCTCTCCTTGGCCCGTGGTAGGGGATTTCAATGCAACCCTGGAGTCCCATGAGAAGAGAGGCCCAGGAGCCTTTAATATGGGTTCAGCTGTGAGTTTGTAGCCATGGTGGACATATGTTTGTTGATGCAGTTGCCATCTCAGGGGAGAAAGTTCACATGGACGAATAACAGGAGGAGAGGCAATGTATCGGTAGTGCTAGATAGGTGCTTTTGTAATGATGCTTGGGTTGAGTTCTTTTAGGAGGGTGTGCAACAGGTGCTCCAGAGAATTGGGTCTGGTCAAGTTCCGATTTTTATTCTCTGTGCCAGTGATGAAACCGAGCAACTAGCCTTTTAGATTTCATAGACATTGGGTGGAACACTACAGGTGGTCACAGATTATTGGGCGAGTTGGACTGCAGGCAATCATGTATATGGGGTAGCCCAAAAGCTTAAAAGACTCAAGGGTGTTTTGAAGCATTGGGCAAGGAATGCATATCCTAATTTTAATATAGAGGTTAAGGAGGCTAAGAAGGAGATGGTGGAGATCCAGTAGAGAATCGAAGCAAATGGGTTGAATGATGCTTTGTTTGCTTAGGAGATTGATGTAAAGACAAGGTATTTAAGACTATGAAAAATTATGAGAAGCTATGGGCTGAAAAGTCGAGAATTCGCTAGAAAAAACTTGGTGATAGGTGTACAAAATTCTTCCATTTGTCTGCAAAGATGAAAAGAATAAAAAACACTATTAGATGCTTGAAGAAGAAAGATGGTACGGTCATCTCTGAGAGGTGGGCTGGAACAATATGTGGTGGACTTCTATGAAACTTTCATAAAGGGGTTCCTATGGTTGATCACTCAGAGATGTTAAATTGTATTCCTAGTGAGTTGGAGGAGGTTGATAGAAGAAGAATGGATAGTTTGCTTACTGATATGGAGATAAGAGGCGGTTTGGGCTATGGATCCTACTAGCTCTCCAGATCCAGATGGATTCCCTAGTGAGTTCTATAAACATTGTTGGGACATTATTTCTTCTGATATGTGTAATGCGATCCGAAGTTTTCTTCGCATTGAATCTATGCCCCATGGGATCAATAATAATTTTTTAATGCTTATCCTGAAAGTTGAAGGAGCTATATCCTTAGAGAAATTTAGATCCCTTTGTATGATGATTTTTTTTGTAAGATAATCTTGAAGGTGTTAGCTCTGAGACTTGATTTTTATCTCCTGAGGTTAATTTTTGATGAGCATGGGACTTTTCAAAAGGGAAAAATTATCCATACAAATATTTGTCTGGCTTCAAAACTCGCAAATATTATGTCAGCAGCCACTAGAGGGGGAGGAATAGGTATTAAAATTGATATCAAGAAGGCGTACGACACCATTGATTGGAATTTTTTGTTTTTGGTTATGAGGAAGTTTGGATTCTCAGAAAATTGGATTGGATGGACTAATCAGATGCTGACTACTACAAAAATCTCTATTCTGTTGAATGGTGGTCTTGTGGGTTACTTTGGTGTTGAGAGGGGTCTAAGACAAGGAGATCCTTTATCTCCTTTGTTATTTATCATAACAGAGGAGGTTCTGTGTAGAGAGCTGGATCTGCTGCTGAATGAGAAGAAGATCAAAGCATTGCAAGGTCTGCATGGAATCCTAACTCCTGGTCATATTCTATTTGCATATGACATTTTTGTATTCATCAATGCTTCAATAAGGTATATTAGAAATCTTAAATCCTTCCTGACTATGTATAAAGAATTTTCTGGCCAATGCATTACCCTGGAGAAGAGAAAATATTTTATGGGGAACATCCCTACAGTTAGGAAACAGGCAATTGGACTGGAGCTGGGTATACATGTTTGTCATCTTCTTACTAAATACTTGGGAGTGGAGATATTCAAAGGTAGAGTTAAGAAAGACTCAATCCTTCCTGTTATGGATAAAGTGAAAGCTAGACTTGTAGGATGGAAATGAATGTTGCTATCAATGGCAGGAAGAGTGGAATTGGTTCGAGAAGTTGTTGCAGGAATGCCCATGCACAACTTTTCAGTTTATTGGAAGTCGGCATCGCTGCTAAAGATTATGGAGAAGTGGATGAGGAATTTTATCTGGACAGAAGATGCGGACATGTCTAGATCCATTACAGTGAGTTGGGATCAGTGCTACAAATCGAAATCAGAGGGTGGGCTAGGTTAGCGAAGACTCAGAGAGATCAATGAAGCAATGCTTTCCAAGGTGGTATGGATGATTAAACATGATGGTGCTACTGCTCACAGATTTCTGAGAGCAAGGTTTATTAAAGAAGATGGGTCTCTTAGGAAAGGTTATAAATCATCATCTAATAGGTCGGGCTTCAAAAAAATGTAGAAATTTGTGTCTTCTAAGGAAAGATGGATAGTAGGGAATGGTAAGAATGTAAATTTCTGGAAGACAGGTGGTTGGGTCCAAAGTCTATTGCTGAGATGATGGAGATGGATTCTGGGCCAGCTGAAGCTTTTAAGGGAAAGGTTGCTAGAGTCATAGGGGATTTTGAATGGAAAATTCCTTATGACCAATCGAATATGATGCATGGAATTATGGAAAAAGCAAAGGAGATTCCTCTTCCCAGATATGATTGTGAAGATATGTGTGTTTGGAGTCCCAATCTAGATGGGAATTTCATAGTTAAATCTGCATGGGATAAGCTCAGGAGGAAAAAAAGGCTACTATAGCATGGGGGGCGCTGGTTTGGTGTAAGAAGTTACAGCCTCGATTATCTATCTTTGGGTGGAGGCTAATGCATGAGAAGTTGCCTACTGATTGGGATGTTATGAGAAAAGGTGTTAATATGGTTTCGAGATATGATACGTGCAGGTGTTCGAGTGAGGATATGGACCATTTGTTGGTGTACTGCCCTTTTGCAGGGGAAATATGAAAAAATGTATGTGATTGATTTGCAATTCCTTGGAGGGTCAAGACTCCCTACAAAGTTTCATGAAGTGGTGGATGAGGAAAATTAAGTTAATTGCTCTTAAAGAGGTGTGGATCATTTCTTTCATAATTGCTGAGCATATCTGGAAAGAAAGAAATGGCCGACGTTTTGAAGATCGGCAGAGGCAGCCAAGGTATGTGCTTGATATGATAAAGGAGGACATTAGAGAGAGCATTCTAGAGGTGAAAAATGTAATAGGATCGGTGGCTAACTTTCTTAGCTATAGAAGATTGGGCTTGAATATCATTAACACGGGAATAAAGCATCCTCTTGAGGTTTTTTGGTGCAAACCACCTACGGGGTGGGTTAAGTTTAATTTTGATGGAAGTTCCCTCGTGAATCCTGGTTGTGCTGGGGCTGGAGGGATCATGAGAGATCATAATGGTAGATGCCTGTGGTCATTTAGCACGTATTTGGGAGTTAAAGAAATTTATGAAGCTGAGGTTGAAGGTCTGATGCAGGAACTAATTAAAGCAAAGGAGATGTCAAAGGAGATGTCTATTTCTTTCCTTTGGATAGAATCATATTCAGCAGCAGTGGTTATGATAGTGCAACAGAACAAAATTCCATGTTTTGCTTTGCAAAGATGGAACCACATCAGGCCTTACTTAGAGAGGGCAACATGGAAAATTTCTCATAATTTCAGAGAAGGGAACTCAGTGGCAAATTATTTGGCTAAGAAAGTAGCTAAATCGAGGTGCTCGTCCTTTAATGTTGCTTTTCTATACCATTTTTCAGAATTGTTGACGAAGGATGAAGCTTCTAGGCCTTATAATAGATTTCAGTAGTGGGCGGTTTGGCGTCCTGCTGATGGCATTGCCAAAGGTGAGATCCTGCTCTTCACCAGGATAGCAATATATATATATATATATATATTGATAAAATATTGACACCTTACCCCCTAAGCTCAAATTAAAAGACTTAATCTGATTGTGAAGAAACAATGATCAAAATTTAAGATCAAGATCCATGAATATCAATATTCAATTACTGCCCACATAATTCTTAACCTTGTTATGTTGGGGACAAGAGACCTCATCAAAGTCATCAGCTGTTGATTCAATCTCTTCATCCTGTTCCTTCAATACCAAATTTCTACTTCTGCTCCCCTTATTTTTCTTCTTTCAACCACTAGTTTCTAGTTCTTCTTCATCCACTTCCAGTTCTTCCATTTCCTCTTGTTGCTGCTCCACGTACCCTAATTGATCTCCTTGTCAAACTTGTTGCTTTTGGTCAAGGAACAATCGATCTCCTTGTCTAAGCTAATCACTCCCTTGGGACTCTTGAGGCTGGAGATCCCACAAGTCATCAAAGCTTAATCTCGATTTGCCGCCGGATTCTGCAATGGCTTGAGGAATTGTGAGTGGCGCCGCCTCTTCATCCTTCAAAACACCTACCCATAGCTCTTTCTCTCTCTCTCTAAGACTGAACCAAAAGGAAAAGCATACACAGTGATAGGTCCCCATGGTTCAGACTCGAAATCGTAGACATAGAATCTAGAGTAAGAAACGTGGTCTGCCATTTTAATCAAGAACTCACTCAGTCGGCCATGACTTGCCCTTCTGAAGAAAATTACAAATCTAATGACTAACGAAAAAGAGTTTTTTTTTTTTCAACCGTCGGATGGGTATCATTTACCTTTGGGATGTAGTGATCGACTGTTTCAATGAAGAGTTTATTTCTTAGAGTAGTAGTAGCTGGGAAGTGAGTGATTTGGTCATCCTACCAATTCTTTTTGTTTTTCTTTACCTGCCACCACTCACCACCAGACCAAATTACATGATAAGTTAAATAAATTAACCTAAGAGCATTTTAAATCACTCTTATCATTTTTTTTTTTTTTTTTAGAATAATTCGCCCTTCATCGGCTTATAAAACATAATGATTTTCATTAAAAAAAATACTTAAAAGAAATAATATTCTATCAAAAAAACATAATTAAAAATAATAAATACATGGCAATTAAATCACTTTATATTCATACTTTTTTTTTTAAGGTAATTCTCTCTCAGGATTCTTGTAAAGTCTGCAGCAAAGTCAGAAAATTCAGTGTATCCATCATCTTTTGGCAGTCCAAGATGCTTTATGACCTTAAAATTAATACTTAGGGTAGAGTTTTCTTTCGCCATAGCAAATCTTGGAGAAATTTTCTTTTTGTTTAATTTTCTATGGTCATCTCTGGTCTTTTCCCTACTGATAGCAATACCGAAGTTGGGGTTAAGGCAATTGAAATTCTTAGAAATTCGATGTATTGTTCTCTTTTAATTATTCTTTTTCTTTTAATATTATTGACTTTTTAGCAAAAAAAAAGACTCTCAATCAAAGGTTTGGGAGGATGAAATCAGGGTACGTACAGATAAGGGTGATATTGATCCGATTTCAATCCAAATCGGCATAGATTGGACGGAAATATACCTAGGTTGAATTAAAATAATATTTTATTACTGTTTTACCTTTTGACCATACCTTTTAATCTTTCTTTTCAGTAAAACCTCCAAATGCTCTTAATCATGTAATTTTTTTTATATGAATAATAAAAAAGTGTTTCTCTACTTATGGCACTACCGAAGATGAAGATGTGATTCAATAAGATCCTAGATCTCATTTATTAATTTATATATATATTTTTTTACTTTTTAATAATATTCTTTTGTTGATCCTTAGATAAAAAGGGAACCACACAAAAGTTTGAAAAACAAACAATACTAAAATAACCATGTGATGGGCATCTTTAGTCGGTGCAATTTACTTTTAACTGCAACCGTTCCAACCCTTTTAATATAAAACTCATGACTACCCTATAAAAACAGTAGGTCTTCTGTTTTATTATGCTAATTATTTGATGATAGACATTATTATTAATTTTTTATATTTATTCAGTTTTAAAATGAAACTTTTTAGCTCAATCAGACATGGGTGTCTCAGTCTCTTCACGTGAAAAGCAAGAAAAGGATAAAAGTATGTCCCCTCCTGTATGTTGATTCCTAATTATTCTTAGGGATATTCTCCATGAAACTATGGATAGAGATATCACCATTTTATATAACACAAATAAAGCAAAGGTCAGTTATGAACACTGATAATATTATTATTTTTATTATTTTACAAAATAGACAAAGAAGATTACCTCCTATTGTGTGAAGATAAATAAATCTGATAAGAAAAGAGACTCAATATAATTAATTGGATTACACAAAGTAAAAGCCTTATTTATAAATTTACTTTCAATGCCCAAAGCCAAAAAGGTAGTCATATATTATAATTATGTAAGAATATTTTCTATTATTGTCCCATATGCCAATTAGGTAATTGACCGATACTAATCTCATAGAATTGGATTCTAAATAGGAAACCCACTCCTCGTCAAATTAGGGAAAAGAATTCTATCCTATTTGCACACCTTGATGGGAGGGTGTAAAACTTTATTTAATAGGACTCTAGGTCCTCCTCCTACCCTAACGTCAATCTCATTATTAGTTCCATCACCAAGAGAGCATTAAGGGAGCTAGTGGAAGAAACCTAGAGGATCCATTGTGTTCGTGATTGGGATTGCAGGAATAAAGATACAAGAAGAATATAATAGCAGTAAATTCTTCAGAGTCGATGGTGAACGGTATGCGTCGACCCTTATAATATAATTTTGTGATTCAATGATTGTATGGCAAGATCCTATATATTGTTATTAGTAGGAATAACATCTTTCAAGTGGTATCAGAGCGAGGTTACACCAATACGTTCTTGAATCACATGGAGAGTACTGTTCATGAATAGTATTTGGTACTGTTCATGAATAGTACTCATTTTTTTTTGTCAAAGTAGTTGGGTGGGTTTAGTTCGGTTCCATTCAACAGTGTCGATACTGTTCACGGTACTGTTCATGAATAGTGCCGATACTATTCATGGCACTGTTTATAAACAGTACCGATACTGTTCACGGCACTATCATGAACAGTACACGGTGCTGTTGCTTGAGGCAGAGTATTGTTGCTCACGGTACTGTTCATGAACAGTACTCAACCCATATTATGTTAGTATGATCTGATTGATCGGATCGATTTGAATGGGATGAATTGTATTAATTTTGATATTAATACACATGATTCATGATCTTTATGTTATTTGCATGGGACTCACAAGTATTGAAAAGATTTAAACTCTAATTGTAAATTAGGGTTTATTTTGTATAATGTAATTTAGGGTTTTGGGTTTGTGGCACCTTACTTAAAAAAAAAAAAAAAAACAAAAAAAAAAAAAAAAAAAAAAAAAACCATATGTGGGGTTTAATAAACTAAACCCATTATGAAAGCCCATATTATGAGATTTAATGAAATAAATCCATTATGTAAGCCCATCTTCTCTTTATGCCTTATTTCTGATTCTATTCATAATAGATATGGTTTCTTTGTACTCTCTACTTAAGTTTGTACATATTTCATGGATTGTACATCTATTTCTACTTATGCTCTATATTACTAACTGAATTTCTATGATTTTTAGAATACTTTTATGGTAGAAATAGATAGAAATAGATGTTGTCTATGTCTTTATACATTATTTTAGAACACTTATGATGCTTGGATGACAATTTATGTTAAATTTAAATTGAAAGTGTATAATTCTCAAATTTAAATGCATCTGGGGCATCAATGATTATGTGATTAAGTTGAATGGGAGTATCCATAGGTACAAATTTTTCTTGATCACAATAATTATATATATTGGCCTTAAACATACTCGTATCACACATTCAATTTAAATTTCAAACTTTAGGGTCTTATGATGATCGTTATGTAACGATCAAGATAGAATGGAAATATCCGCAAGTATACATTCTTGATTGACTGCGTTGATCTATATATGATAGTTTAATAGTTAAATGGAATGAGAATATCCACAGGTATACATCTTATTTGACCATTTTAATGACTTAAATATTTTACCCTAATGATGTCTTCCATCTAATGTAAAGTGAACCATTAGCATGTTACCATCTCGATCCCACATGATAGATTGTAATGATACAATATGTTACTTTTCTAGAATTTTAATATTCTATTACTGAAACTCAAAGCATGATGATTGATATGCATGTATTATTTACTCTTATTCATAGGTTCAACACCTATCCCTATTTCGAATAACGTGCTACTTCTGAATAGATCAAACTTTAATGACTGGCATGAAGAACTTATTTATTACCTTGCTGCCATGGATCATGATTATGCCTTGTGTAATGAGAGGTTTGCTGCTCTTACTGATGAGAGCACTGATGGTGAGGTTATATTACATAATTAGTGGGAGTGTTCCAACCGTCTTTGCCTTTTATATATCAAGAAGACGATCAGTAAGACTATCAAAAGCTCCATATCAACTTCTGAAAATACAAAGGAATACCTAATCAATGTAGAGAACCGTTTCGCTACTGCTGATGAATCTTTGGCTGGGAATTTAATGATCAAACTAGTAACAATAAAGTATACTGGTACTAATGGGATAGGGGACCATATCTCTGAAATGGAAAGTATCTGTGCACAACTAAAACCCCTCGAATTGACAATGAATGAAGGTTGCCTTATTCAAATCATTTTGACTTCACTTCCTCCTCGTTTTGGAGCATTCAAGATCCATTACAATACAAATAAAGATAAGTGGACTCTGAATGAACTTCAAAGTGTGTGCGTCTAAAAGGAAAGGAGATTGAATGACGAGAGAGACTAGGAGGTCAATTTTGTATCCAACCAAAATAAAAAAAAGAGAGGAAATTTTAAAAAGAACAATGCATCAAAGAAAGCCTCCAATCCAAAGTCTAATGACAAGGAAAAGAAAACTGACCAGTTGAAGTGTTTCTTCTATAAGAAAGTAGAACACCTTCAGAAAGACTGTTAGAAACGCAAGACTTGGTTCGAAAAGAAGGGTAATGATTTTATCCTAGTATGTTTTCAAACCAATCTTGTTGATATTCCTTGTAATACTTGGTGGATTGATTCAGGAGCAACTGTTCATATTTTTAATTCTATGCAAGGCTTTCTTACATCCTGGAAACCAAATCAAAGTGAGAGCGTCATCTACATGGAAAACTGGCAAGAGTTTGAAGTTCGATCCATCGGCACTTATAGACTCATTTTGGACACCGGATTCCAGTTGGACCTTATGGATACTCTTTATGTTCCTTCTATCTCTACACCGGATTCCAGTTGGACCTTATGGATACTCTTTATGTTCCTTCTATCTCTAGAAATTTAGTTTCATTATCGAAACTTGATTGTGAAGGTTTTAAGTTTACTTTTGGTTATAAGGTTGCAAACGTTTTTAAAGACACCAATCTAGTTTGCACTAGATATTTATGTGATAGTCTTTATAAACTTAATTTGGATTCTAATTTTTCTAAATCCATTCTTGCACTGCATGTGAATGTTGGATCAAAGCGTAAATCCAACAATGATGATTCCTCATCCCTATGGCATAGACGTTTAAGTCATATTTCTAGACCTAAAATGGAGAGGTTAGTAAAGCATCAAATATTGTCAAATTTAGACTTCACTGACTTGACCACTTGTATAGATTGCATCAAAGGTAAGCAATTTAAGACAAATAAAGTTGTTGCCAAAAGGACCAATTCACTTCTGGAGTTGATACACACTGACATTTGTGATCATTTTGATCCTTGTATAACTGGTGAAAAATATTTCATCACCTTCATTGATGATTACTCACGATACTATTATGTCTACTTACTAAAAGAAAAATCTGATGCTTTAAATGCTTTTGAAGTGTTCTGTGCTGAAGTCGAAAATAAGTTAAACAAAAATATTAAAACTGTGAGATCTGATAGAGGGGGTGAATATTATGGTAGACATACTGATGTAAGGCAAAGTGAAGGACCATTTACTTGATTCCTTAAGTTGAAGGGTATAACCCCCGAATACACAACTCCTGGTACACCTGAACAAAATGGGGTTGCAGAAAGACGCAATCGTACTATCACAGATATGGTACGTAGCATAATGAGCAACTTCTCATTGCCTGAATTCTCATGGAGTGAAGCATTAAAAACAACTGTGTATATCTTAAACCTGGTTCCTAGTAAGTCAGTTCCTAAAACTCCTTACGAGTTATGGAATGGAAGGAAACCTAGTTTAGGGCATTTACATGTATGGGGCTGTCCTGCTGAAGCTAGATTGTACAATCCACATGAAAGAAAACTTGACCCTAAAACCATAAGTTGTTACTTTATTGGTTATTGCCATTGGTCAAAGGGTTACAGGTTTTATGCACCAACACACAATACCAGAATTGTGAAAACTCGAACTACTAGATTCTTAGATGATGGTAACATTAGTGGGAGTGAGAAACCACGTAATGTGGTATTTAAAGAATATCAAATTTCTTTACCGACTTATGTACATAGTGATAATACTGTTATTCCACAGGTGACTATTCATAATGATCTAGTGGAACAACAAATTATAAAAGATGTACATATTCATCATGATGATGTTGTCTCACAGGTAACTATTGAAAATGATCCTATAGAACAACCAACAATTGAAGATGTATCACTCCATGATGTAGTTACCATTGATAATACTATTGTGATACCCTAATTTTTAAACCCGGTTTAATTACAATGGTTGACCCGGTTTAACCATGCAGGACCCAAACCAGAGAGGTTTAAGGTGGGTTCCTTATGGACCATGATGGCAAGGGTGACTTTGAACATAGGTTGGCCAGACAAGTCCGAGTCAGTGCCAGAGGAGACGGGTGTACCCAATCCGTGTACATGCATGTATCATAAGGCCATGTACGGTAATACTAGTATGTAGTCATATCCTAGAGTGCATACGTATAATATACCTTATGCTGAGAGTCGAATTCCATCAAAATCCCACTTGTTGGCCAATTTTCGGCCCTCAGGTGGGCGGTCATAGGCGGGCACATCCGCCCACCTGTGTGACCCACCCATGTGGTTACTAGTGGTTTTAAAAAGTATAAATAGCATTATTGTGTTTTTCATTTTCTCATTTATTACACTAAAGAGTTGGTGAGAAGAGTAAAGAGGAGAGAGAAAAGAAAGGAGAAAAGAGAACGGAGAAGAAGAAAGGGGAAGGAAGAGGAAGAAGAAATGGACTTAAGAAGCGCCAAGGTTTGATCTTCCCATTTTGACACCAGAAGAGTGATCCTCAACACAAGATCTACGATTGGAAGTGAGCAAAGGCTATGTTTCTTAAACTTTCGCCAAACCGAAGTAAAACCCTTGATTTGGGGAGAGTTTCTTGAGATCTTATAAATCCCACTTGAGATGATGAATCTAAGGTTTAATAGAAGGTTTATGTGTTGATTTTGAAGGATTTGAAGAAGTGTTTACAAGGTTGGAGAAGCACTGGTGATTTCTTGAGCTAAGAAGTGATTTTGGGGTTATGAAAGAAGTTCTTGAGTAAAGAAGGTAGGATGACTTCTTAATCCTTAAATCTAACCTAGATCTAGGTTAAAATCATCTTATAAGACCTTGAATGTGTGAAAAATGGGATTGAAAAAGACCCATTTGGTTCCCCAAAGGTTGGAAAAAGTTTCAAGGAAAAGGTATTTTTCCGCCCTCACAGGTGGGCTGAGACCGGTGGGCCGAACGACTCGCCTGGGGGCACCCGCCTGAAAGAGCAGGCCCTCAGTCCCCACCGATGGGCCGACCTGCCCGCCTGAGAGGACCGGCCATCGATCCCCACCAATGGGTCAGAACTGGTGGACAGATCGGTGGGCCGACCCACCCACCTGAGAAGACTGGTGGGCTGTGACAGGTGGGTTGTCCGACCCACTCGAGAGGCTCCCAATGTGATTTTTGTGTTCGAATGGACCTGAAATGGACGTGCAATCTTCTTTTATGATTCTAAACATGATTTAACCATCAAATCTTGTTAGTTTTGACCCCAAAGTGGTGAAATGCTAACCCCATTCACTTATGATAGGTTCACCAAAATTTACGTTTCTCGCGCCGGATCTCACCTGTACCGGGAGTGAGTCTTTGTACACAACAGGTAAGTTAGGAGAGAACATTTGACTTTATTTTAAAGCTTGTTTGGCATCATTCAATTGTATCTAGACTAGCCATGTCATCATGTAAATTATTTGTAGCTTAGTCATCCTCATATGATTATGACATGTGTGTTGTGTTTTACTTTCTAAATGCTAAATGATTGATGTGCTTATGTGATGAATGATGGGATCACTGTGCATGATGCATTATTAGACTAGATGCCGTAGTCGACTTGGAAACGAGTGCATTGGTGGCCCATGGAATGGGACGCAGTGGCACTATGCAATCGTACTATGTCATATAGGAGCATGCGGTTTAGAATTATCATCTTCCTGTGCTACGATCCATCACAACAAGGGTTGAGGTGTTGGGTTATCACTTGGGGGGAAGCCGTGGTCGCGGGTGTCTGGTCACTATGGCGGTTAGACATATGCCCGGCTGGTCATTAGGACAGTCAGCAACCTCAGTGGTATATTCAAGAGGGCCAATCGTACTGCTTTTAAATTACTAGAGTCAGCACCTTTACTTTCTGTCATTTACTTTTATGTTGAGAACCGGTAGTCGGCATGCTTTACTTTTTTGAGTACTCACGGTGGGTCTTCTCCGACAGCCCTATGGGAGTATCGCGGGATGGAGTTCGTGGCTCGTACCCGGAGTATACGTGCACTGTGGTTGTAGTAGCACTAAACCAAAGACTTAATAATGTTTAGGTGGATGAGATTTAAAATGAATTGCATAGCATATAGTGCATATGGATGTGATGGTTGTGTGGATTGTTGTGTGGTCCTTCTTTTCACTTACTGAGCTAGTGAGCTCATCCCACGTGCGCACCTCTTTTAGATGATTTTGCGGGTCACCAGCCTAAAGATCAAGGGTCGGGCCCCCCAGTTGAGTTTTCCGACGAGGATTGGTGGGTCCCCGAGGAGTATGAGCACAGTACAGATTACACGTGCAAGGGCTGTGCTGTGGGACCGCAGTATTGACACCGTACAGGGTTTTACTTTTTGATTCTTTTGATGACCCCTTTTTGTGTACTTGATACGTGAATTGTTATTTTTTTTTTTGTAAATATCATGCCTGCGGGC
>NC_056557.1:26886774-26903939 GCF_013358625.1 Macadamia integrifolia | reverse complement strand
GTACTCTTCAGCCACTCACAGTACCAGATTGGAGTAGGATAGGATTACAGTGGACTTTATCACCGGACTACCATGCACACCTAAGGGGATGGATGCAATATGGGTGATGGTTGATTAGCTTACTAAGACTGCTCATTTCATTCCCATCAAGACCAAGTTCTCTATGGCCAAGTTAGCACAACTTTATATGGATAACATAGTGCAGTTACATGGAGTGCCAGTGAGCATTGTGTCAGATAGGGACCGAAGGTTCACTTTCAGATTTTGGAAAAGCTTCCAGCAAGCTTTGGGATCACAATTTAATTTGAGTACTGCTTTCCACCCACACACTGATGGTCAGTCGGAGCGAACCATACAGATATTAGAAGACATGCTCAGGGCATGTGCAATGGAAATGTGTGGTAGTTGGGAAGAATATATACCCCTTATGGAGTTTACCTATAACAACAGTTACCAAGCTACAATTGGGATGGCTCCATATGAGGCATTATATGGTAGGAAGTGTAGAACATCTCTGTATTGGAATGAGGTAGGCAAACGCTGAATGTTAGGACCTGAAATGATACAGATGACTTGTGATAAGGTTGATGTTATTCGAGAAAGAATTAAGTCAGCTCAGTCACGTCAAAAGAGCTATGCAGACAACCACAGGAAAGACATTAATTTTCAAGCAGGAGAAAAGGTGTTTCTCAAGATTTCTCCTACAAAGGGGTTGCAAAGATTCTATAGAGAGGGTAAGTCAAGCTCGAGATACATTGGACCATTTGAGATTTTAACTCAGGTTGGCTCAGTAGCCTACATGCTTGCTCTGCCAACATCACTCGGGAATGTTCATAATGTATTCCATGTATCCATGCTGAAGCGACACGTTCATGATCCATCGCATGTATTACCCGTGGAACCAAAATATCTAGAAGCTCATATGACCTATACAGAGCAACAAGCTGAAATCTTGGACCGAAAAATGAAAACCCTTCGCAACCGCTCCATTTCTTTCATAAATGTGCGATGGGCTAATCATTCACTTGAAAAAGCATCTTGGGAGAAAGAGGATGAAATCCAAGCCATGTACCCTCATCTTTTCGAACCACCAGGTATGCCAATTTCGAGGACGAAATTTTCATAAAGGGGGGGGGATAAATGTGATACCCTACTTTTTAAACCTGGTCTAATTACAACGGTTGACCCAGTTTAACCATGCAGGACCCGAACCAGAGAGGGTTAAGGCGGGTTCCTTATGGACCATGATAGCAAGGGTGACTTTGAACACAGGTTGGACAGACAAGTCCGACTCAGTGCCAGAGGAGACGGGTGTACCCAAGCCGTGCACTTGCACGTATCATAAGGCCATGTATGGGTAATACTGGTATGTAGTCATATCCTAGAGTGCATACGTATAATATACCTTGTGCCGAGAATCGAATTCCATCAAAATCCCACTTGTTTGTCAATTTTTGACCCTCAGGTGGGCGGTCACAGGCGGGCACATCCGCCCACCTATGTGACCCACCCATGTGGTTACTAGTGGTTTTAAAAAGTATAAATAGCATTATTGTGTTTTTCATTTTCTCATTTATTACACTAAAGAGTTGGTGAGAAGAGTAAAGAGGAGAGAGAAAAGAAGGGAGAAAAGAGAACGGAGAAGAAGAAAGGGGAAGGAAGAGGAAGAAGAAATGGATTTAAGAGGCGCCAAGGTTTGATCTTCCCTTTTCGACGCCAGAAGAGTGATCCTCAACACAAGATCTACGATTGGAGGTGAGCAAAGGCTATGTTTTTTAAACTTTCACCAAACCCAAGTAAAACCCTTGATTTGGGGAGAGTTTCTTGAGATCTTATAAATCCCACTTGAGATGATGAATCTAAGGTTTAATAGATGTTTTATGTGTTGATTTTGAAGGATTTGAAGAAGTGTTTACAAGGTTGGAGAAGCACTGGTGATTTCTTGAGCTAAGAAGTGATTTTGGGGTTTTGAAAGAAGTTTTTGAGCAAAGAAGGTAGGATGGCTTCTCAATCCTTAAATCTAACTTAGATCTAGGTTAGAATCATCTTATAAGACCTTGAATGTGTGAAAAATGGGATTGGAAATGCCACATTTGGTTCCCCAAAGGTTGGAAAAATTTTCAAGGAAAAAAGGCATTTTTTCGCCCTCACAGGTGGGCTGAGACCGGTGGGCCGAACGACCCACCTGAGAGGGCAGGCCCTCGGTCCCCATCGGTGGGCTGACCGGTGGGTTGACCTAACCTCCTGAGAGAACCGACCCTCGGTCCCCACCGATGGGCCGATCGGTGGGCCGACCCACCCACCTGAGAAGATAGGTGGGCTGTCTGACCCACCTGAGAGGCCCCCAACGTGATTTTTGTATCCGAATGGACCCGAAACGGACGTGCAACCTTCTTTTATGATTCTAAACATGATTTAACAATCGAATCTTGTTAGTTTTGACCCCAAAGTGGTGAAATACTAACCCCATTACTTATGATAGGTTCACCAAAATTTACGTTTCTCCTGCCGGATCTCACCCATACCGGGCGTGAGTCTTTGTACACAACAGGTAAGTTGGGAGAGGACGTTTGACTTTATTTTAAAACTTGTTTGGCATCATTCAATTGTATCTAGACTAGCCATGTCATCATACAAATTATGTGTAGCTCAGTCATCCACATATGATTATGACATGTGTGTTGTGTTTTACTTTCTAAATGCTAAATGATTGATGTGCTTATGTGATGAATGATGGGATTACTGTGCATGATGCATTATTAGACTAGATGCCATAGTCGGCTTGGAAACGAGTACATTGTTGGCCCGTGGAATGGGACGCAGTGGCACTATGCAATCGTACTATGTCATATAAGAGCATGCGGTTTAGGATTATCATCTTCCCATGCTATGACCCTTCCTAACAGAGGTTGAGGGGTTGGGTTATCACTTGGGGGAAGCAGTGGTCGCGGGTGTCGAGTCACTGTGGTGGTTAGACATACGCCTGGCTGGTCATTAGGACAGTCGGTAACCTCAGTGGTATATTCAAGAGGGTCAATCGTACTGCTTTTAAATTACTGGAGTCAACACCTTTACTTTCTGTCATTTATTTTTTTATTGAGAGCCGGTAGTCGACATGCTTTACTTTTTTGAGTACTCACGGTGGGTCTTCTCCGACAGCCCTATGGACGTATCGCGGGATGGAGTTCGTGGCTCGTACCTGGAGTATACGCGCACTATGGTTGTAGTAGTACTAAACCAAAGACTTAATAATGTTTAGGTGGATGAGATTTAAAATGAATTGCATAGCATATAGTGCATATGGATGTGATGGTTGTGTGGATTGTTGTGTGGTCCTTCTTTTCACTTACTGAGCTAGTGAGCTCATCCCATGTGCGCACCTCTTTTAGATGATTTTGTAGGTCACCAGCCTAAAGATCAAGGGTCTGGCCCCACAGTTGAATTTCTCGATGAGGATTGGTGGGTCCCCGAGGAGTATGAGCACGGTAAGGGTTGCACGTGCGAGGCTATACTGCGAGACCGCAGTATTGACACCGTACAGGATTTTACTTTTTGATTCTTTTGATGACCCCTTTTTGTGTACTTGATACGTGAATTATTATTCTTTTTATTTAAATATCATGCTTGTGGGCCCACATATATTTACTACAATTTGGGTATCAAGTATATTGGGGGTATTTGCAGGTAAACTAAGTCTTCCGCTAAACTTTTAAACGTTTATCTTAGATGTGTGTATGTTGTGGTTGGGTACTATATCAGATGATCCTGACATGTTTAGGTTAATCGGAGTTTACCCGGTCACCGGTCCGGTTCTGTGTGAAGGGGGTGTGACAACGGTGGTATCAGAGCGTGATGCTCTATCCACTCACAGCATACCATTTAGACCCCAAAGAATCTATAATAGTAAATAGGATTGGGTAAATGTAAAAACTTTAAAGAGTTAAAAGCCAAAAAAAAAAAAAGAAATGATGGTTGCATTTAATTATTGCATTTCATGACATGCATTAAAGAAAGTTTACTTGGAATAAATAAAACATTAGTTATTTAATTTCATAACCCATCGAGTACGGAGTTAACAAAATTTTGGCAGCATAACGACGCTAAAACAAGATTTCCCAAATTTTTCATACATAAGCACCTGATAGACAACATATACATACAAATAAGCATAATCGATAAAGGATAACTAACGTTGTTACAACCGAATTACAATAAGTTATCAAGCATACAAAACTAACCACAAGTCACCAACAACATCAGAATACCATACTGGCAAGTCCATATTATAGAGAAAAATATAAAAAAAAAATAAAAATAAATAAAATATAGTCCACCATAAACACACAAACAACATAGAGACAAGTAAAAAGTTGATTAAGATAGCCAAGCTAAGTCCTCAGAGACCCTCGTCATCGTCTAGCTCGACTACTCCATCCCTCCTAGGCCTCGATCTAACATTGAGCCGACGGTCGTAGTAATCAAACCTTGAGTTCACTAGTTGTACATCCCTTCGGAGTCGAAAAATCCGCTGAAATAGCATTGGCCGTTGTGTCCAAATCCTCGCCCAATCTTTGGAAGGAATTCTCTAATGTAGCCTACCTTTCTAAGATATTTTCCTCTCTAATAGCACTCTCATCTAGTCTCCTCAGAAGCTGATATTGCCCATCTTTCAAGACCCTCATAGTAGTTATCATACTCTCAAAGTCAAAAACACCACTCTCAGGTGGTGGGGCTCTATACTATGGGCCTGTAGCCCTCGCAAAGTCAGGTTCAACGTCTCTCGAATCAAGAGGCTCCTCCTCGAGGATATCCTCATCCAGAAAGTCCTCCTCGAATTTAGGAACATAATCCTCATCTTCCTCACTAATTTCCTCCTCCATGGGGACATCTTCCCTGTGGGCATTCCTCCTGTCCCTGCCTCTTTGAGCTCCTGCACTCTAAGGTACATCCATAAGAGCTTGGAGACCCATCCTTTGTAGGTTTCCCCTATCAAATTTGTGAGCTAGGGTCTTTCCATCCTCACCACTCAAATCCACCCCAAAGAACTCAAATATCATGGTGAGGATCCTACCATATGGGAAACATCCGTCCTCAGGGTGTGTGGTATGATGCTCTATAGTCTTAAGTATAATGTAGGGCAAGCATAAGTTCTGGGCACCTCCCTCCGAGGCCTTATAGATGCAAAAGGCTATGTAGGCCGCCATGAAGCCTACTTGGTTACGGTGACCTCCTCTAGGGAGTAAATTAAACTGAACAAGCGAGCAAATACACGAACCTCCGGGTAAAATGTCGTCTCAAAATCCAGACGCTCCTTGCTGCTACAAATAGTCTCATAAATGTGGTCCTGCGTCTTCGAACTTAAAGATGGGCCCACGGGCTTACTCCTTGGGGGACTGTAGAATTGATGCCCAACTGACGAAATGCCTAAAATGCTAGCAAGGGTGTCCACCGTCAAGCGAATGTTCACCCCCTTCACCATGCTGGTGATTGAGTACTCCCCATACTTGTAAGAGACCTCTAAATTACAGTAAAATCTTTGAACCAGTTGTTCATAGCATGAACGATCGATGTTAAGGATGGACTGCCAACCCAGTGCACTAAATCTCTCTTGAAGTTGAATCTTGTTGAAATCACTGATTACCACGGTCTTCTCCATCATCACAGACCTCTTTAGAAAGGTCTGCCAATTGGTTGCCGCCCCCAAACTTCAGAAGAGTCTCTCATCATAGTCTAAAGGATCGATAGGGGCATGTCCTTGTCGCCTTGTACGAAGGGCTAGGGAACTAGTCCCTACACTTTTTCGCTTAGAAGTTATGGCCCTACATCGATTGGAAGAGGATGCGGGTTCCTTGCCCATGCGAGAAGACATCCTAGTAAGAAAAGAGAAGAAATAATGATAAGTAAGGATGATGAATAACAAAGGAAACAAATAGATGGGTGAGCAAGCACATGTAAATGCACCTAAATACATAATGTGGATTATGATAGAAAGAGAAGTGGATAAACCATGGAGAAATGAAGAGGGAGGAAGCCCCTAAAACATGATATCCACTAGCACATTGTAAAATAGAAATGTAACAAAGGTGTATAAAGCACGGCAAGTGAGAAATGATGGAAAACCCCCAATCTCAATATGCAAGTTCAATCTAAGAAAATGAAAAGTCCCATAATAGTGTAAAGCTTGAAGCTTACATGTCTATGAATGAAATGCCTATCATTACACAATCAAGAATATGCAAGGAAATTTTTATTATGACATTGAGGTGCAATTAATGATAAGTGATTCAAGGTTGTTCACAAGCATGGAATGATTATTCTATGGAAGGAAACATGAAAAAGATCAAGCTTTGGGAGTATAAATGGATTCAACCTCCAAAATACATGCTCTAAGAAGGGAAATGGAGAAGAGACTTACTTGAGAGTGAAAAGAGCTTGGATCTTCCAAAAATTTGGGAATCGTTGAGTGAAATCGCGAGTGGACGCGTCAAGAACCTCCCAAAATCGCCCCAAGTAAGCCAAGAGAAGGAATGGGAGAAAAAGGAGGAAACAGGGGCTTAAAAGCCCTATTCGTCTTCTGCCTCGGGTCGGACTGGCGGGCCGACCCGAGCTGCCCGCCAGTGGACAGCCCGCCGATTGGGAGAAAAAACACATAAAAAGGGAGATTACTATATTATAGAGATTACTATATATATAATACAATATTAAAAAAAAAAAAAAGGGGGAGTCGAGTGGGACCATCGTCCTACTTGTCGAAGCACTAGCACCATATTTTCGAGATTAACTGTGGCTAGTTGCAAGACATCATACACTATAATACCCGGTGGGTTGGCATATGATTGTGTGCCGATGTAAATTCTAAGGTACTTAACCAATATTTGTGTATGGTATGTTCTAGGTGCAAGGACACGATGGTACGTACTAGATCCGGTAGCAACGCACGAGGTACCTCACGTGGTCCTCGTCAGGTCGGTCGACCACCAAATCCTAGAAGTTCCCGCTCAATGGGGCAAACCCCACTCCCACAACCTCAAGAAACCTTTGATCAGGGTGTGGCACAAAGGGATCCACCTGTGACTACACTTTCGGATCCTCCACCGGTCATCACTCTGGGTGATGTTGTAACCATAATCCAATAGTCACAACAAGCCTTCTAGCAACAAATGCTTCAGCAGCAGCAGATATTTATGGCTGCTATACAGCAACAGTTAGACCTTCCTCAACCCGGTCAACATCCCCGGATAATTACTCCACAAGACCCACCTGTAGGGTCTACTATGGGGCCACAAGCTGGAGGTACACCTCCAATTCTGCCACTCAGCATTCCTCCGTATATGATGTCCCCTCCATACCTTATTATACGGCATATGCACCCAATTACCCATCGACGAATAATACGTCAAGGGTAGTGGAATCTTTCAAGAGGAACTTTGCCACCTGTATTCTCTAAAGTGGGAAGTGATCCTCTAGAGCCGGACCAGTGGGTCCAAGAGTTGGAAAAGATATTTGAGGTGATTGAGTGCACTGAGGCACAGAAGCTTATTTGTGCGGGGTTGCAACTCAAGAATGAGGCCAACTCTTGGTGGCAGGTCTCTAAGCCTATATTGTTGGCCGCACATCCGGAACCCACATGGGAGCAGTTCAAGGAGTTGTTTTTGGCTAATCATTACCCTCGTAGTTTCAGAGACCGTAAAGAGACGGAATTCATGGCCTTAACCCAAGGGAATAAGACTATCCTTGAGTATTAGCAGCAGTTTGAAAGCTTGTTCCATTTTGCCCCTAGGCATATGAGGTCAGCTGAAGAAAAGACTGCAAGATTTTTGAAGGGATTAAAGGCATCTATTGGGTCAGTGCTCGAGGTCTTAGATTTGACAGATTATAGTCAGATTGTGCAAAAGGCTAAAACCATGGAAGATAAGTAGAATGGAGAACAGTCCCTCACACCTGGATTGTGGAAGAGGCCTAATCCATTTCCGGACATGGGCAATTCATCCAAGGTATACTGTGGGTCGTATAGTTCTGGACCTACATATAGACAACCCTATAGGCCGTCTGGCTACCTTCCTCAACCAGCTGGTGGTTCAGGCTCTACATCTTTTTGCGCAAACACTAGTACGGTGCCTACAGCCAACAGGCCACCCCGTCCCCCATCCGCATAGGTTCAGGTACAAAGGGGCCCTGCCCCAGTCTCAGCGTCATAAATCCGTTGCTTTAATTGCCACTCTTATGGGCATTATGTTAAAGACTGTCGGGTCAAACCAACCTTACCGTCCAGTCAGCCCTCAGTATACAGACCTCCCTTAACTCGGGGGAATCAACCGCAAGGAAGAATGTATGCCTTATCAGCTGAGGAAGCTGAGGCCAGCAAGGAAGTGGTAGCAGGTACATTTTAATTTAAGATTTTTCTTATGCTAAATGTTGATGACCTGCTGTACTTATATGCATTATTGCACTAGGTGTTCTACCTATATCAGGTATACCAGCCTATGTCTTGTTTGATCGAGGAGCTACACACTCATTCATATCTAAGAGATTTTCTAAGAAGCTTGGTATGTCACCCAGGACACTAGGTCATGGGATGATTGTTAGTATGTCTATCGGTAAAGTTACACAGTTGAAGGAGGTGTATGGGCCATGCCCATTGGAAATCAGTGGGAAGAAATTGGATGCACAACTCATTAAATTCAACATGCAGAATTTTGACATTATACTGGGCATGGATTGGTTGTCGGCCCATCGAGCTAATGTGATGTGTGTTGAAAAATTAATTAAGGTGACAGATGATGAAGGGAAAGAATTGGTATACCGACCAGATAAAATGAAACGGGCTAGAAAGGTCCTCGTCTCCGCTCTTTAAGCGATAAAGTTGTTGGAAAGTGGATATCAGGGTTACTTAGCATCGGTACTTGATGTTGATGTAAAGGTTACACCTCTAGAAGAGGTAAAGGTGGTTGAAGAATTTTTCGACGTCTTTCCAGATGATTTGATGCATCTACCGCCTGATAGAGAGTTAGAATTTGCCATAGACTTGATTCCTAGAGCAGCTCCAGTGTCTAAAGCTCTATACAGGATGGCACCAGTCGAATTGAAGGAATTACAGATGCAGTTGCAATAATTATTGGAGAAGGGGTTTATTCGCCCAAGTGTTTGACCCTGGGGTGCCTCAGTTTTGTTTGTCAAAAAGAAGGATGGCAGCTTACGTATGTGCATCGATTATCGGGAATTGAATAAGCTAACCATTAAGAACCGGTATCCATTGCCACGCATCGATGATTTGTTTGAAAAACTACAAGGTGCAAAAGTATTTTCAAAGATAGACCTTAGATCAGGCTATTATCAGCTCAAGATAAAGAATGGTGACATACCCAAGACAGCGTTCAGGACTCGGTATGGTCACTATGAGTTCCTAGTGTTATCTTTTGGGTTAACTAATGCACCGACAGCATTCATGGATCTAATGAATCGAGTATTCCAAGATGTCATTAATATATGGGTAATTATTTTTATTGATGACATCTTGATCTACTCTAAGACAGAAGAGGAGCACACTCAACACTTGAGGGTGGTGTTACAGAGGCTGAGAGAACAACAATTGTTTGCCAAATACAGTAAATGTGAATTTTGGCTTGAGCAAGTTGGATTCCTGGGACACGTAGTGTCTAAGGCCAGAATCGAGGTGGATCCTGATAATGTGAAAGCAGTAGTAGAGTGGGAAAGCCCTAAGAACATTACTGAAATTAGAAGTTTCTTGGGTTTGGCAGGTTATTACCAGTGCTTCATTGAGAATTTTGCTCGGATCTCAGCACCAATGACTAAGTTAACCAAAAAGGGTGTGAAATTTGAATGGGTAGAGGAATGTGAGAAGAGTTTTCAGGAATTGAAGAAAAGATTGGTGTCGGCCCCTGTGTTGACCATCTCTAAAGGCACAGGTGGAATGACAGTCTATACTGACGCTTCTAAGGTTGGGCTGGGTTGTGTTCTCGTGCAACGCAGAAAGGTGATAGCGTATGCATCCCGATGCCTAAAGGAATATGAGAAGAACTACCCCACTTATGACTTGGAACTAGCCGCAGTCATTTTTCCCCTAAAGATTTGGCGACATTATTTGTATCGGGAGAAGTGCGAGATATACAGTGATCACAAAAGCCTTAAGTACTTTTTCACCCAAAAATATTTGAACATGAGGCAGAGGAGATGGCTTGAGCTCATGAAGGATTATGACTGTGACATTCAATATCATCCTGACAAGGCTAATGTAGTGGAAGATTCGTTGAGTCGGAAGGCATAGACTGTGTCACTCTCATACTTAGCAGTCAGCCCACCTCTTGTACAAGAGGCGATGCTAATGGATGAAACCCTCTTATATGAAGGAGCAACCTTAGAGCTTGAACATCAACTAGAAAATCTTAAATGATTGACTGTATCACTGGCAGCCCTACAGGTGCATCCGTCTATTAGGCAAGAGGTGATAATGAAACAACCTTTGGACCCTGAGTTGCAATGGATCAGAGTTAAGATTCAAGATCAAATAATGAATGACCCTGATTTCATTTTAGCCAGCGACAGGGCATTATTGTTTCGAGGTAGGTCATGTGTGCCCGATGATTTAGAGATACAAGACAAGATAGTGCGGGAAGCACATAGCTCCGAGTACTCACTCCACCCAGAAATTACAAAGATGTATAAAGACCTTAAATAAAATTACTGGTGGCCAAGCATGAGAATCACGATAGCCCTGTATGTGGTGACTTGTCTTACATGCCAAAAAGTAAAAGCTGAGAGGCATCGACCTTATGGTACTCTTCAGCCACTCACAGTACCAGATTGGAAGTAGGATAGGATTACAATGGGCTTTGTCACCGGACTACCATGCACACCTAAGGGGATGGATGCGATATGGGTAATAGTTGATTGGCTTACTAAGACTGCTCATTTCATTCCCATCAAGACCAAGTTCTCTATGGCCAAGTTAGCACAACTTTATATGGATAACATAGTGCGGTTGCATGGAGTGTCAGTGAGCATTGTGTCAGATAGGGATCCAAAGTTCACTTCCAGATTTTAGAAAAGCTTCCAGTATGCTTTGGGATCACAATTGAATTTGAGTACTGCTTTCCACCCACAGACTGATGGTCAGTCGGAGCGAACCATACAGATATTAGAAGACATGCTCAGGGCATGTGCAATGGAAATGTGTGGTAGTTGGGAAGAATATATACCCCTTATGGAGTTTGCCTATAACAACAGTTACCAAGCTACAATTGGGATAGCTCCATATGAGGCATTATATGGAAGAAAGTGTAGAACTCCTCTGTATTGGAATGAGGTAGGCGAACGCTGAATGTTAGGACCTAAAATGATACAGATGACTTGTAACAAGTTCGATGTTATTCGAGAAAGGATTAAGTCAGCTCAGTCACGTCAAAAAAGCTATGCAGGCAACCGTAGGAAAGATATTGAGTTTCAAGCAGGAGAAAAGGTGTTTCTCAAGATTTCTCCTACAAAGGGGTTGCAAAGATTCCATAGAAAGGGTAAGTCGAGCTTGAGATACATTGGCCCATTTGTGATTTTAACTCGAGTTGGCTCAGTAGCCTACATGCTTGCTCTGCCACCTTCACTCGGGAATGTTCCTAATGTATTCCATATATCCATGCTGAAGCGATACGTTCATGATCCATCGCATGTATTACCCGTGGAATCAGAATATTTAGAAGCTGATATGACCTATACAGAGCAGCCAGCTGAAATCTTGGATCGGAAAGTGAAAACCCTTCGCAATCGCTCGATTTCCTTCGTAAAGGTGTGATGGGCTAGTCATTCACTTGAAGAAGCATCTTGGGAGAAAGAGGATGAAATCCAAGCCAAGTACCCTCATCTTTTCGAACAACCAGGTACGCCAATTTCAAGGACCAAATTTTCATAAAGGGGGGGTAAATGTGATACCCTACTTTTTAAACCCGGTCTAGTTACAACGGTTGACCCGATTTAACCATGCAGGACCCGAACCAGAGAGGGTTAAGGCGGGTTCCTTATGGACCATGATGGCAAGGGTGACTTTGAACACAGGTTGGCCAGACAAGTCCAAGTCAGTGCCAGAGGAGACGGGTGTACCCAAGTCGTGCACATGTACGTATCATAAGGTCATGTATGGGTAATGCTGGTATGTAGCCGTATCCTAGAGTGCATACGTGTAATATACCTTGTGCTGAGAGTCGAATTCCGTCAAATTCCCACTTGTTGGCCAATTTTGGGCCCTCAGGTGGGCGGTCACAGGCGGGCCCATCCGTCCACCTGTGTGACCCACCCATGTTGTTACTAGTGGTTTTAAAAGGTATAAATAGCATTATTGTGTTTTTCATTTTCTCATTTATTACACTAAAGAGTTGGTGAGAAGAGTAAAGAGGAGAGAGAAAATAAGGGAGAAAAGAGAACGGAGAAGAAGAAAGGAGAAGGAAGAGGAAGAAGAAATTGATTTAAGCGGTGCTAAGGTTTGATCTTCCCATTCTGACACCGGAAGAGTGATCCTCAATATGAGATCTACTATTGGAGGTGAGCAAGGGCTATGTTTCTTAAACTTTCACCAAACTCAAGTAAAACCCTTGATTTTGGGAGAGTTTCTTGAGATCTTGTAAATCTCACTTGAGATGATGAATCTAAGGTTTAATAGATGGTTTATGTGTTGATTTTGAAGGATTTGAAGAAGTGTTTATAAGGTTGGAGAAGCACTGGTGATTTCTTGAGCTAAGAAGTGATTTTGGGGTTTTGAAAGAAGTTCTTGAGCAAAGAAGGTAGGATGGCTTCTCAATCCTTAAATCTAACTTAGATCTAGGTTAGAATCATCTTATAAGACCTTGAATGTGAGGAAAATGAGATTGAAAAAGCCCCATTTGGTTTCCTAAAGGTTGGGGAAATTTTCAAGGAAAAAGGCATTTTTCTGCCCTCACAGGTGGGCTAAGACCGGTGGGCCGACCTGCCCAACTGAGAAGACAGGTGGACTGTCCGACCCACCCGAGAGGCCCCCAACGTGATTTTTGTGTCCGAATGGACCCGAAACGGACGTGCAACCTTCTTTTATAATTCTAAACATGATTTAACCATCGAATCTTGTTAGTTTTGACCTCAAAGTGGTGAAATGCTAACCAGAATTTACGTTTCTCACGCCGGATCTCACCTGTACCGGGCATGAGTCTTTGTACACAACAGGTAAGTTGGGAGAGGACGTTTGACTTTATTTTAAAGCTTGTTTGGCATCATTCAATTGTATCTAGACTAGCCATGTCATCATGCAAATTATGTGTAGCTTAGTCATCCTCATATGATTATGACATATGTGTTGTGTTTTACTTTTTAAATGCTAAATGATTGATGTGCTTATGTGATGAATGATGGGATCACTGTGCATGATGCATTATTAGACTAGATGTCATAGTCGACTTAGAAACGAGTGCATTGGTGGCCCATGGAATGGGATGCGGTGGTACTATGCAATTGTACTATGTCATATAGGAGCATGCGGTTTAGGATTATCATCTTCCCGTGCTACGACCCTTCCCAATAGGGGTTGAGGTGTTGGTTATCACTTGGGGGGAAGCAGTGGTCGTGGGTGTCAGGTCACTGTGGCGGTTAGACATACGCTCGGCTGGTCATTAGGACAGTCAGCAACCTTAGTGGTATATTTAAGAGGGCCAATCGTACTGCTTTTAAATTACTGGAGTCAGCACCTTTACTTTCTGTCATTTACTTTTATGTTGAGAGCTGGTAGTCGGCATGCTTTACTTTTTCGAGTACTCACGGTGGGCCTTCTCCGACAGCCCTATAGGCGTATCGCGGGATGGAGTTTACGGCTTGTACCCGGAGTATACGTGCACTGTTGTTGTAGTAGCACTAAACCCAAGACTTAGTAATGTTTAGGTGGATGAGATTTAAAATGAATTGCATAGCATATAGTGCATATGGATGTGATGGTTGTGTGGATTATTGTGTGGTCCTTCTTTTCACTTACTGAGCTAGTGAGCTCATCCCACGTGTGCACCTCTTTTAGATGATTTTACAGGTGACCAGCCTGAAGATCAAGGGTCGGGCCCCACAGTTGAGTTTCCCGATGAGGATTGGTGGGTCCCCGAGGAGTATGAGCATGGTACAGATTGGACGTGCGAGGGCTGTGCTGCGGACCGTAGTATTGACGCCGTATAGGGTTTTACTTTTTGATTATTTTGATGACCCCTTTTTGTGTACTTGATACGTGAATTGCTATTATTTTTGTGTAAATATCATGCCTGCGGGCCCATATGTATTTATCTATATACTACAATTTGGGTATCAAGTATATTGGGGGTATTTATAGGTAAACTATGTCTTTCGCTGAACTTTTGAACATTTATCTTAGATATGTGTATGTTGTGGTTGGGTACTGTATCAGATGATCCTGGCAGGTTTGGGTTAACCGGAGTTAACCCGATCACCGGTCTGGCTCTGTGTGAACGGGGTGTGACAACTATGAATGTTTCTCAACTGAAAATTCAAGGAAGACCTCAGAGGGTTCGAAGGTCTGCTATTCCGGATGACTATATAGTATATCTCCAAGAATCAGAGTTTGATATTAGAATCAAGAATGACCCATTAACCTTTTCACAGGCCATAAACGATAATGATTCTCTTAAATAGGTAGATGCCATTAAAGATGAGATGAAATTCGCGAGTGACAATGATGTTAAACAAGTGATTGGTTCAAAGATATGGTTGTTAATGAGTATTTAAAACCGAACGTGACTCGAAAGGTAATATTAAGAGACATAAAGCTAGACTAGTTGCAAAGGGATTCACTTAGAAAGAGGCATTGATTACCATAAAACCTTCTCTCTTGTCTCTAAGAAGGATTCTCTGAGAATCATATTGGCATTAGTAGCTCATTATGATCTAGAGCTTTACCAAATGGATGTGAAAACTGCATTATTGAATGGGGATTAAGATGAAGAAGTCTACATGAACCAACCTAAGGGATTTACTGATCAAGGAAAAGAAAATCTAGTGTGCAAACTTAAAAAATCCATATATGAACTTAAACAAGCTTCCAGATAGTGGTATATTAAATTTAACCATATCATTGTTTCCTTCGGATTTGTTGAGAACACCTTTGATAGGTGTATATATCTGAAACTTAGTGGGAGTAAATTTATATTTCTGGTCTCATATGTGAATGATATTTTACTTGCTAGTAATGATTTTGCTCTGTTGAGTGATACAAAGACATTTCTTTCTAAGAACTTTAAAATGAAAGATATGGTTTTAGCTTCTTTCAATATCGGCATTGAGATATTTCGTGATAGATCTCGTCGGATACTTGGGCTATCACAGAAAATCTATATTAATAAAGTTTTGGAAAGATATGGCATAATGAATTGCAAATCAGGTGTTTCCCCCATTATCAAAGGAGATAAGTTCAGTTGAAATCAATGCCCAAAGAATGATCTGGAAAGAGCACAAATGAAGGATATTTCCTATTCTTCAGCAGTAGGGAGTCTTATGTATGCAATGACTTGTACTCGTTCAGACATCAGTTTTGCCATTGGTATGTTTGGTAGATATGTGAGTAATCCTGGCATGGATCATTGGATTGCAGCAAAGAAGGTGATGAGGTATTTAAATGGGACTAGGGAGTACATGCTTACTTACAAAGCATCTGATCGGTTAGAAGTGATCGGATATTCAGACTCTGATTATGCAGGATCCCTCGACAGTAGCAAATTGGAGTGATTTCTTGAAATTTCAAGAAACCGACTTGTGTCTCTACTTGTACTATGGAAGCAGAGTTTGTGGCATGCTTTGAGGCCACATCTATGGAAATTTGGTTACGGAACTTTATCTCAGGACTTTGGGTTGTCAACACCATTTCGAAGCCGCTGAGAATATATTGTGACAATGTTGCTGTCGTATATTACTCCAAGAATGATAAGCATTCAAGTAAAGCGAAGCATATTAGAGTAAAATACAATTTTGTGAAGGAATCAGTTCAGAAACAAGAAGTGTCTATTACACACATCAAGACAAGTCTGATGATTGCTGATCTTATGACCAAGGCATTAGCGCCTAAACACTTTACAGATCTTGTAATGGACATGGGTTTATGTAAAGTTTGATGTAATGGTCATATTATGTTAGACATTTTAACTTATTTATTTAAATGATCATGATATTTGTTGTTTCTGAATATTTCTCACTTTATTATTGTGTGTACACATTTTATTTAATATATGTGAGATATTACGTTGGACCATTTAGTTATAGATTTTTCTAGTCTATCCCTACTTCTACACCTATTTAGATGAAGTTATTAGTGTTGTGATTATGAAAGGGAGTATGTCGTTATATGATGTATAACCGTCATGATCCATATTAGTAGTTTTGTTCAAATATGGTATTATGATTGTAATGACATAAAGTTGATGGGTTTACTTTCAAATACTGCAGTATGATGTTAGAATCCAAATTATATTTGAGATTATAATTATGTGGTCATATGGTTCAAGTGGGAGATTGTAAGAATATTCTCTATTATTGTCCCATATATCAATTAGGTAATTGACCGATACTAATCTCATAGAATTGGATTCCAAATAGAAAACCCACTCCTCGTTAAATTAGGGAAAAGAATCCTACCCTATTTGCACACCTTGATAGGAGGGTGCAAAACTTTATTTAATAGGACTCTAGGTCCTCCTCCTACCCTAACGTCAATCTCATTATTGGTTCCATCACCAAGAGAGCATTAAGGGAACTAGTGGGAGAAACCTAAAGGATCTATTGTGTTCGTAATTGGGATTGCAGGAATAAAGATACAAGAATAATATAATGACAGTAAATTCTTCACAGTCGATGGTGAACGGTATGCGTTGACCCTTATAATATAATTTTGTGATTCAATGATTGTATAACAAGATCCTATATATTGTTATTAGTAAGAATAACATCCTTCAAATTAAATTTTAATTATCAGTTTTATGGATCCATTTGGTTGGAAGAAAAATTAAAAGGAAAGGAAGTAAGATCTTAAAGAAATATATATATAATAAAATAAAATAAAATTTATACTCATTACCCCTACATGGTTATATTACTAATTCCAAATCATTTTATATTTGGCTAATAAATTTTGGAGAATAGATCATTGC